>NC_053028.1:574600498-574843864 GCF_003073215.2 Triticum urartu
GAAGTAGTCGTACGTCTTCACGATCCAACCGATCAAGCACCGAAACTACGGCACCTCCGAGTTCGAGCACACGTTCAGCTCGATGAGGATCCCCGGACTCCGATCCAGCAAAGTGTCGGGGCAGAGTTTCGTCAGCACGACGGCGTGGTGACGATCTTGATGAACTACAGTTTCGAGACTCCTCGTCATGTCCGTGATCACATCCGGGACTCCGAACAACCTTCGGTACATCAAAATGCATAAACTCATAATGTAACTGTCATCGTAACCTTAAGCGTGCGGACCCTACGGGTTCGAGAACAATGTAGACATGACCGAGACACGTCTCCGGTCAATAACCAATAGCGGGACCTGGATGCCCATATTGGCTCCTACATATTCTACGAAGCTCTTTATCGGTCAGACCGCATAACAACATACGTTGTTCCCTTTGTCATCGGTATGTTACTTGCCCGAGATTCGATCGTCGGTATCCAATACCTAGTTCAATCTCGTTACCGGCAAGTCTCTTTACTCGTTCCATAATACATCATCTCACAACTAACATATTAGTTGTAATGCTTGTAAGGCTTATGTGATGTGTATTATCGAGAGGGCCCAGAGATACCTCTCCGACAATCGGAGTGACAAATCCTAATCTCGAAATACGCCAACCCAACATCTACCTTTGGAGACACCTGTAATGCTCCTTTATAATCACCCAGTTACGTTGTGATGTTTGGTAGCACCCAAAGTGTTCCTCCAGCAAACGGGAGTTGCATAATCTCATAGTCATAGGAACATGTATAAGTCATGAAGAAAAGCAATAGCATCATACTAAACGATCGGGTGCTAAGCTAATGGAATGGGTCATGTCAATCAGATCATTCAACTAATGATGTGACCTCGTTAATCAAATAACAACTCATTGTTCATGGTCAGGAAACATAACCATCTTTGATTAACGAGCTAGTTAAGTAGAGGCATACTAGTGACACTTTGTTTGTCTATGTATTCACACATGTATTATGTTTCCGGTTAATACAATTCTAGCATGAATAATAAACATTTATCATGATTATAAGGAAATAAATAATAACTTTATTATTGCCTCTAGGGCATATTTCCTTCAGCAACCGCACCCCCCAGGGTAGGACCCTCTGTGGGAGACTTCTTCTCCCGTTTGGAAGCTTCGGCTTCCGAATCCCCGAACGCAATCCTTTTTCTCTTCTGATCATCTTCCTTCATGGAGACGCTCGCTCCCTTGGCTAGAGCAGCCAACATTGGGGGCCCGCGACCGCCCGCATTTTCCTTCAGGGGCTCCGGGCAGGGTGCGGTCTGGAGCATCTTTTCCAATATCGGATTTTCCAAACCCTCGAGGAGGGGGGCCGAGCACCGAATCAACTTCGCCTTCGTTAGCCAGTCCTGGTCAAAAAGCGAACTCTCAGAAATAACTTCGCATCAAAGGAGAGGTGGTACGCTCAGTCGGAAGTCGCCTTACCTGTTCGGCGGCACGGTTGCTACTCAGGCCCGCGTCCTCGGTGATTTCCGGACACTCCACTTGAGGTCCGAAGAATGACTTGTATATATCCTCGTGCGTCAGGCCGAGGAAATTTTGAACGGCGCACGGTCCCTCGGGATTGAACTCCCACAAGTGAAGAGGCCGGCGTTTGCAAGGCTGGACTTGACGAACCAGCATAACTTCTGTTACCGCAACCAAACTGAAATCTCCATTAAAGAGATCTTGAATGCGGCTTTGCAGTATAGGCACGTCCTTGGCTGGACCCCAGCTCAATCCTCTGCTAATCCATGACATCAGCGGTGGTGGAGGGCCCGGGCGGAAGACAGGGGCGGCCGCCCACTTGGCACTTCTAGGAGCTGTGATGTAGAACTACTCCTATTGCCATAATTCAGACACCTCTGGAATGGAACCTTTGGGCCATGCAGCTCCCGTCATCTTTTGTATTGAGGCGCCTCCACACTCCGCATGTTTCCCCTCGATCATCTTCGGTTTTACTTCAAAGGTCTTGAGCCATAGGCCAAAGTGAGGGGTAACCCGGAGGAAGGCCTCGCACACAATAATAAATGTCGTGATATGAAGAAAGGAGTCTGAAGCTAGATCATGGAAATCTAGCTCGTAGTAAAACATCAAGCCCCTAACAAAAGGATCCAATGCAAGTCCTAGACCTCAAAGGAAGTGGGAGACGAACATGACGCTCTCGTTGGGTTCGGGGGAGGGGACGGCCTGCCCCCGGGGAGGCAGCCGATGCAGAATCTCGGCGGTCAGATATCTGGCCTCCCTCAACTTTTTGACGTCTTCTTCCATGACGGAAGAAGGCACCCATCGGCCTTGAAGGCTAGATCCGGACATGACTGAAGGTTCGGAGCACCTGACCTGAACTTTGGGCATTTGAGCTTGAGGTGGGGGAAGGATTCGATTGAGCATGGGTGGGAAAAATAAAAGGCCTCGTCCCTTTATAAAGAGGGTGGATATCGAGCGTCCTCTCCATGTCCGTTTGGACTTGCCTATGATCTACGAGACCTAGAAGCGGTTGGGTTACCCATGCCCGTATTGATGAGAATCCCGGAATAAGGGGACACGATCTCTTCTTTGACAAGACGTGCCAAGGAAACCGCCTCGCATAACGCGCTGAGGTGGGATACTGAAACGACTCGGATAAAGGCTTGGCCGTGGTGTGTCACGCTACGGAATACGTCAGCAGATTAGATTTGTGTAAATATTATTCTCTCTATGGCAATATGTGGAAACTTATTTTGCAGAGCCGGACACTATCTTTGTGTTCAAAATCTTCTATGAAGTACTTGGAGGAGGAACCCGCCTTGCAATGCCGAAGACAAACTGCACGCCGGACTCGTCGTCATTGAAGCCTGGTTCAGGGGCTACTGAGGGAGTCCTGGATTAGGGGGTGTTCGGATAGCCGAACTATACCTTCAGCCGGACTCCTGGACTATGAAGATGCAAGATTGAAGACTCCGTCCCGTGTCCGGAGGGGACTTTCCTTGCCGTGGAAGGCAAGCTTGTCGATATGGATGTTCAGATCTCCTACCATTGTAACCGAGTCTATGTAACCCTAACTCTCTCCGGTGTCTATATAAACCGGGGGGTTTTAGACCGTAGGACAACATACACATCAACAATCATACCATAGGCTAGCTTCTAGGGTTTAGCCTCTTTGATCTCGTGGTAGATCTACTCTTGTACTACCCATATCATCAATATTAATCAAGCAGGACGTAGGGTTTTACCTCCATTGAGAGGGCCCGAACCTGGGTAAAACTTCGTGTCCCTTGCCTCCTATTACCATCCGGCCTAGACGCACAGTTCGGGACCCCCTACCCGAGATCCGCCGGTTTTGAGTCCGACACCAAGCCACTGATTGAATTGTTCTAGGAGAAGAAGTTCCTTCTTAAGAGCATGCCTTATGCAAGGACTTTGATATCCTCGATGATGGTTCCCCACCTGAACTCCATAGTGTTTTATTATAAGACTACTATGTGGCCATTCTTGTCTTGGACAATGTGTTCACATGTGTGTAGCAGAACCCGCTCATGTTTTGGAGTTTACTATCGCAGTTCAAATCCCGAGAATCTCGCAACATCGTCTCGTCGGTTTGTGTTGCAAACTTTCTTTTCGGACATGTTGTCTGAAATATCCCGTTACCAACCAGATCTGAATCTCAGGTAGATATGATGGTTGGAACTTCTCCAAGATCTATGATGTAGGTCCCGACAAGGTTGATGTTTTGGCCGACGTACCTAGCCGGAGAATCTATCCCTATAGTATCTTGATTGGGCAATTTGTCCATCTTCTCCGCGAGGATTTCATGCGGTTATCCTATAAGTTGTTCCTTAGGGATTCTTTTGCTCTTGGTTTCCTCGATTAAGCTATGACCATTCGAACGGTGGAATCACTCTCGTTGAGTTATTCCCAGTTACCAGAATCATTCCCAGCATTTGCACTTGTTCCCAGCTTGCACCTCAGTAATTACTATTTCGGATCATCTGCAAAAGTGGTCCTACTATGGGTCCCATCCATCCCCGATGATAAGAAAAATCATCCATTGTATTGTCTTCAACAAGGTAGTCCACATCATCCATTCTGGTATGGGTATGCCATTCTTTCGAATTCAGTCACACGATCATTTGTGAATGCCTTAGGCTGGTATAAAGAATTTCAATGATCTTGTATCAAAAGTAATTCTTTTTGCCAGTGAAGGGAATAGTTCTTCGAGTTACCTTCCCCGAGGTGCCCCGTTTTGGAATCATGGCAATTTCCTCGCTACTTTGAAACCCTCGTCAAATTGTTTCTTCTATTGCTCCTGATGCAAGTTTTGCCTCTCAGCTCTAGAGATGTTTCCATGTCTCATTCCGTGAGTTGATCTTGTGATCATCAAGATGATCCTACGTTGCTCGAACCTCAAGAAGATCAATTCTTCTAAAAATTGTCCCTTTCTACTCGTCGTCATGTTGGACGTAGTTCTCAAGCAAGACGCCAAGATCAATATGATGCAATGGATCAATATATTCGAGAAGAGCAGTTGGGTCATGAGGATTGCATTAGATTTGTGTCCCCTCTGTCTTCTTACCTCATGTCTTGAATCTCGGGACGAGATTCTTGTTTAGTGGGGGTGAGTTGTCACAGCCCTAGAATTGTTTGTAATAGTTGCATAAGAGAGCATCCATGCATCATGTCTAATTTCTGAAAGTTGAATTGAGGTTTGTTGAAACCCTCAGAAATCAGTTCAAAAATAACCAACTTTAAAAAAATCATCTCAAATGAGTCCAATAAAATGTTCGTGTTATTCCATAGAATTATTGGCAAGAGCTAAAATTCAAACCAATATTTTTATGAGCTCAGAAACATTTATTTTGGCCATTTGAATTAATCCAATAATTATTTTCTTTGGACTTATATTTAATATATATTAAATATAACTTCAATAATTCTGGAAGTTTGTGAGTGGCTTTGTATATATTTTAGCAAGACATATAATAACCTACAGAATTTATGGAAATGATTTAGTGGCTAAAACTAAATCAAAACAGAGAGGAAATAAAATAGAAAACAATAACTAAAATAGAAAACAGAGAAGGAGGGAGTACCTGGGCCTTACCTGGCAGAAGAGGCCCAGCCCACCAGGGGCTGAGTGGACTTCTTCCTCCTGCCAGGAGGACAGGTAGGTGCGTGGCGAGCGCGCCAATGACGCCTTGCCACCTCCTGCTTCAGCCGCACAACCCCGGCCCTCCAGACATGCCACGGAGACGCCCAACGCTCCCTCTCGCTTCCCCTCCTCTCCCTGGACCTCACTCCCCTCTCTGCTCTCTCTCTCTTTCTCGCGACCGAGCGGAGCTCGTCACCGCTGACGTGCACCACCGCGGCCACCGCCTCCCCCTCGCCTCTCCAACATGCCCAGGAGCTCCGCCACCGACGCCTACGCCTCTCTGTCGACTCACGTGACGCCAAATGCCGCCGAACATCGTCTTCGCCTTCGTCTTCAACCTCGGGCAACCGAGCTCATCTCCCGTTGATTCGGCGCCGCCAGGACCTCCCCGAGCTCGCTGACCCCCTCTACGGCATCCCTGTGAACTCCGCCGCTTTTCCCCTCTCTCCCCGCCATCGTTCTCCTCCCTTAGCCCCACTGACCACTACGGCCGAAGCTCGCCGCCGCCGTGCCTCGTCGCCGTCGTGGCTAGAGCCGTTGTAGCTCGAAGCTGAGCACACCACCGTGCTCAGCACGTTCTCATGAGCTCGTAGCCACCCGCAACGCCATCTCCCCGTGCTCTATAGCCCCGTCTCGCTCAACACCCGAACGCCGGCCGCCGGTACAAGCTCGACTCCGGCGAGCTCGGGCCACCTCAGCCCCTGCCGTTTGCACAAATGGATGCGGGCGAGTCCCAGCTCCACGTTGATGCCCTCTGCCGGCCATTTGGTCGCCAGAGGAGGAATCCCGAGCCCCTGCACCATCTCGGGCTTCGCCGGCGATGAGCCGCGGGTCAACTCCGGCGAGTTGACCCGGGGGTTTGACCCCGTCTGACCAGGGTTTGACCACCCTGGGTCACTGACGCATGGGGCCAGCCCTGCTAATTAATCCAGGTTAGTGTTAATTTATTTAGTTAGTTTAATTAGCCTCTGACGTGTGGGCCCAGGCCTTAACTAAACTAGATTAGGTTTAGTTTAATTTTAATTAACATTGTTAGTTAACTGTGTCACTGACGTGTGGACCACACACGTCAGGTTTGACCTGGACCGAGCCGTTGACTTGTTGACGTAACTGTGAGGTCATGCTGATGCAATAATTCCTTTCTGGAATTTAAATAAATCTTAAATGATTTATTATTTTCAGAAAATACCCAAAACTTCAAAAAATCATAGAAATTCAACTGTAACTCCAAATGAGATAAATTATATATGAAAAATTATCAAAAAAATATGAAGAATCTGTTTATGCCATGTTCATGCATGTTTGAGCAAGTTAAGATCACCAACTAGGACAATTCATGTTTATGGAATATATGGTATGTAGTTTTGGAGTTGGAATTTGCTATATGTTTGAATTCCACTTCAATTAATATGACTAACTGTTGCATTAGGTGAATTCAGTACCTTAACATGCCATGATCATACATCATGTCTATTGCATTGCATTGATTGTGTTCCCTCTTGTTTGCCGGTAATTGTCCCCTCTCAGTAGACAACGTTCCGACGATGAGATCGATGACACTGATGAAGAGCTATAATATCTTCAGAAGTGCCAGGCAAGCAAAACCCCCCTTGTTCATTCCGATACAATCCCACTCTCTCGCTCTTGCTCTCCTTTACTGCATTAGGACAACAGCGATTCAACTGTTACATGATGCGGTAGTTAAACCCCTTTCTCTGCATGACCTGTATGAGTAGGAGTTGTTTGAGCCCTGATGTGCCTACTCATTCATGCTTGTTTGTCATGCCTTCTACTGCTTAGAGTTGAGTCAGGTCTGATTCATCGGGAATGAATTGGAACATGGTGAACATGTCTTACCGTGCAGAGCTAAGTGTGTGAACACGATTTGGTAAAGGTAGCGGTGAGAGGCCATGTAGGAGTACATGGTGGGTTGTCTCATTGCAACCGTCCTTAGGAACTGAGTTCTATGTTTGTGATCCATGATTAGCAACTACCATGCATTGGGATCCTTAATTGACCCTCTCGGCTTCTTAATCACCCTAGTACTCTGTCCAGGAGTTGCAAATAGTTTTTGGTGTTTGTAGGTTATGTGTTGGCGGCCGTGCGTAGCGCTGACCCTAGGGGTGGGCTATGTTGCGGTAGATACACCATGGCCGGGTATGCCGGGCGCCCATTTGGCTCTCGGGGCCCTATTCACATCGTTCGGGGCTGTATGTGGAAACCTCGGCCGGACTCCCTGTGGATGGAACCTGGATAGGCGATAAACCTGGACTAGAGACTTGAGTGTTTAGGTAGGCCGTGGCCGACACCCTCGTTGGGCTTCCGCTTGAAGGTTGCCGAGTACATGTCGTGTAAACGGCGGTAAGTGGTGAGAGCGTGTGTGAAGAAGTACACCCCTGCAGGGTTATCATTATCTATTCGAATAGCCGGATTCCTCGGGTATGGAAACGTGGACCCATTGCATAGTTCATAGACAAGTGAAAGTGGATACTCTAAAATGCGCAAGATAAGCGTGAGTGCTATGGATGGCGTTCTCGTAGGGAGACGGGAGCAGATCCATAGTGGTGTATTGATATGGTGAATATGTGGACTCGTGTGCGCCACCTCAAAAGAGTTGCTTGCAGTCGTAGTTCAGGTAACCACTGAGTCAAAGATGGCTTGCTGCAGTTAAACTCCACCACCCCCCCTTGTTGAAACCAATGCATATGTAGTTAGTTCTGATGTAAGTCTTGCTGGGTACATTTGTACTCACGTTTGCCTATTTTATGTTTTGCAGAGAGACATCAGTCTCGCTAGTAGTCCCGTGTGGACTTCGATGTTTAGCTTGATACCTCAGCTACGATCTTGTGCCCTCTGCAGGATCTGGTAGATAGTCAGGCTTCTTAGCCTTTTTCATTTGTAGATGTCTATACTCAGATATGTTAAGCTTCCGCATGTGCTTTGATTGTTGGGTCATGAGACCCATGTTTGTAATATCTCACTCCTCAGAGCCTAATGAATAAATACTTGAGTTGTAGAGTTATGTTGTGATGCCATGTTGTATTTACACATATCGAGCATATTGTGTGTATGATTGAAATGCTTGGTATGTGTGGGATCTGACAATCTAGTTGTTTATCCTTGGCAGCCTCTCTTATGGGGAAATGTAGTCTAGTGCTTCCATGAGCCATAGTAGTCCGCTACAACCCGGTTCACCGGAGTCCTGTTAGCCCAGCACTACTCCTCAGGACACTTGACTGGCCGGCATTTGTTTCACTTCGTTCTTGTGTCTGTCCCTTCGGGGAAATGTCACGCGGTGACATCCGGAGTCCTGCCTAGCCTGCTACAGCCCGGGTTCCCGGAGTCCTGTTAGCCCAGTGCTACAGCCCGGATTCACACACTGCTGACCGACATGCTCGATGTGATTCATGTATGCCTGTCCCCATAGGTTAGTGCCGCTTTGGGTTCACGACTAGCCATGTCGGCCCGGGTTCTCTGTCATATGGATGCTAGCGACACTATCATATACGTGAGCCAAAAGGCGCAAACGGTCCCGGGCCATGGTAAGGAGACACCCGTGGGAATACCGTGCGTGAGGCCGCAAAGTGATATGAGGTGTGACCGGCTAGATCGATGTGACTTGGAATCGGGGTCCTGACAACACATCCGTGACATTTTGGGCCAAACGATTTTTTTTTCTGTCATACATATGACACTTCTATGACTATAATTGTGACAAAACCAGGTATCATCATAGATGTGGTGGGCTCCTACTTCTATGACAAAAAATCATGACTGAAAATGGGCTTTTCGTCCTGGGCGGGCCGGAGACGCAGCTGCATGACATTCTTTGGGCCATCCATGACGGAAAAAACCGTGGTAGAAGCGAGGGGGAGGAAAATTTCGGGGAGTTCCCGGTTACGGTGGGAGGTCGGGGGCCGAGCGATGCACGTTTCTCTCGTACACGTACGCGCGTGTGTGTGAGGCATTGGCTCTAACTGAACCCGAGCGAGGCGTTGGGCTCTAACTGAACCCAAGTGAATGCACTGGAGGCTACGCGTTATTGAATTCGAGCGATCGATCGATGGCTGTTAACTGAACCCGATCGAGCGATTCCTTTGCTACTGCTGCTAACTAAATCCGATCGATGCTGCCTCTGGGATGAACAGTGAGCGTTGCGGGGGGTTTGGATGAACAGGGAGCGGTGGCATTCCCTCTGGATGAACAGGACCCCGTGGTGTGGTGGAGGGCTGGATGAACAGTAGACGGTGGAGGGATGCCTATGGAGGGGTGGTTGAACAGGACCCCGTGGTGTGGAGGGATGGATGAACAGTAGACGGTGGAGGGGTGCCCGTGGAGGGGTGGTTGAACAGTAGCCGGTGGAGTAGCGCGCGGTGGAGGCTGGATGAACAGGAGCCCATGGAGGCTAGAGGAGGTCGACGGTAGCCCATGGAGGCTGGAGGAGGTCGATGGTGGAGATGAACAGTATCCCGTGGAGTCCCGTTTTGTGGTACGCCACACCCCTCCCGATCAACAGGACCCCCGTTTCGACCGTAGCGCTCCAACACAAGTCCGTTTCCTCCATTTTGCGGTACGCCACACCCGTCCCGATCAACAGGACCCCCGTTTCGACCGTAGGAGGTCCGTTTCGTCCGTTTTGCGGTACGCCACACCTCTCCTGATCAACAGGACCCCCGTTTCGACCGTAGGAGGTACGTTTCCTCCGTTTTGCGGTACGCCAAACCCTTCCCGATCAATAGGACCCCGTTCCGAATGTAGGAGGTATGTTTCCTCCATTGTGCGGTACGCCAGGCCTCGTTTCCATCGCTTGTTCCATCCAAGCCCTCCCGATGAACACGGCCACACATTCCGTTCCGACCCAGCCGGTTGGCTCCCACGCGTTCTGTTGCCTCCTGATGAACACGACACATTCCGTTGCCTCCCCATGAACACGACGACGACGCTGTTTCTCTGTTCCGACCCAGCCATGTACACGAGCCCTGGCTGTACGTATGCGCGAGTAGGTGCTCCAGACGCCGCACGTATGTACACATACGTGGCCGTATTTCCCTGGCCGCTGTACGTACATGTACATGCTACGTGCGCGCCTCTACTACGACACGTACGCGCCTCTACTATGACACGTGCGCGCCTCTACATCCACTAGTATATATGTATGTACATGTTCGCGACCAGAATGACAACGCTACATACGTTTCGACCAGGTGGGTCCCGACTGCCAGGCACTTCCTTGCATGCGAAGATGTAGCTGGTGGGTCCTAGCAGTCAGGGGGCGAATCGGTATTTTGCCCAGATGCTCTTCCTTGCGTGCGAAGATGTAGCTGGTGGGTCCTAGTAGTCAGGGGGGCAAATGGTTTTTTTTTGCCCGGACGCACTTCCTTGCATGTGAAGATGTAGCTGGTGGGTCCCAGCAGTCAGGGGGAAACGTTTTTTTTTCGTGAAATACGATGGCCCGTCCGGTGGGTCCCTGCTGTCAGGTGGAGGAATCATTATTTTGCGCGTAATAAGGAGGCACTTCCTTGCTGCGGTCGTGGACCCAGTTGTCAGCCTCTCCACATACAGTCCACATCCGTTGGAAGTCGTTCCTTGCCCACATTGAACACGTCGCGCCGAGAGCACCACTGCGGTGGACGACGACGAGGACTAGGAAGGGGACGACTTGGAGCCAGGGAAGACGCATCAGTGGATGCCCACGCGAAGAGGAGTACGAGAGTTCACTGGTTCGGCTGCGGTGTGAGGCTGCTATCGCCGCAAAATAACAGGGGGTGTGGGTGAGTAGAGGGATGGCCTGGCCAGTGCTGGGAGTAGTATGGGGCGGTGAGGCCTCCGCGGCATCACAACCGACCACGGGAGGCAGGAGCACGCGACACGACCGGCGCTGGTTTGGGCGGCTGGAGCAAGAAGACCAGAGGTTGAAGAAGCACTACGGCCGTTGGATGAACATCATACATTAACAGGATCTAGAATCATTCATATTGACTAAGTTGACAAAGCCCTCCCCCCCCCCCCGTCAACTTGGTAGGCCCACCAGTCAGCCTCGCACTATGCTGGGTTCCAGCTGGCAGGGGGAATATTGATTTTTTGTGCGTAATAAGGAGGCACTTCCTTGCGTGCGAAGATAGCTGGTGGGTCCGACATGTCAGCGGGGGGCACGTTATTTTCGCGAAATACACATGCCCTTTCGGTGGGTCCTAGATGTCAGGTGGAGGAATCATTATTTTGCGCGTAATAAGGATGTATTTCCTTGTGTGCGGCCATGGACCCAGCTGTCAGCCTCTCCACGCATAGTCTACTTCCGATGGTGTCGTTCGTTGACCACGTTTACGCCACGCCAAGCGCATCCAAGGTGGTGGACGATGGTGAGGCCCGGACAGCAACGAGCGGGAGATGGGAAGACGTGGGAGTAGAGTCGCAGACGGAGAGGTGTACGAGGGTTAACTGGTTCTCGTGCGGTGTGGTTCGGCAGTCGGTGGAGAAGAACATGAGGTGTGGAGGGGTGGAGGGATGGCCTGGCCAACGGTGGAGTAGCGGTTCATAGCGAAGCATGCCAAGCAGAGCTGCTAGTAGCAGGAGGCGGGAGGTGGTCCCGGTGGCGCTGGAGGAAGAAGACGAGAGATTGAAGATGGATGCCGGTCGTTGGATGTAAATCCAACGGCTAACATGTCAGAATCATTTGTTGACTAAATTGACAACGACTTGCGTTGGCTTCGACCTATTGGCCCACATTTCACCCTCAAAAAATGTGGCACGTATTCAACCCATTTTTCAGAATTTATTGTCTTTTTTGTGCGGTAGTATTTACAGTCAATTTGATCTTTTTTTGAATTACAACCATTAGCTGGGCTGGGTGAACAAATAATGTAGCGTCCATGCGGCCCATTTATTTTATTTCCTAAAAAATTACAAGCCATTTGCACTTTCTCGAAATACACGATTTTGCTATGCTGATTCTAATTATAATGTTGGGTTGGGCCAGCAATGTTATCAAAAAATAAAAAGGGGCTAAGCATTTTGTTATAAATATATTTAAATAATAAGTGATATTATTACATTCGTCCTTAAATCTTACCAAGCTTTTTTACACAATCACTAGGATTTTCGTGCCAAAACAATCCAAGATTTTACTTGTTAAGAAATTATTAAAAAATAATAATATATAATAACATATAAAATAATTTAAGTATGTGGGATATTGTTTTCTTACATATGTAAGTATCTGTTAAATATATGATGACAATAAAAATAATATATAATAACATATAAAATAATTTAAATATATATTATATAGTTAGAAGGGAAACATAAGTTGGACCTGGCGTTCCTATTCTTATATAGAAAAATAGAAAAGACCTCTGCGTTTTCTTCAAAAAAATACATAAATTGGGCTACCAAAAATAAAACCTCGGATGGGAGGTCCATAGGCCGGTCGATACATGACAAACCTAAGAAAATACAAACAGGCCTATGGACCTCCCATCCGAGGTTGTGGGCTGCGCATGTTAAAAATCAAAGCCTACACGGGGCAGAGCAAAACCACGTCCAACACTTGCCAAAACTTCGTCCCTCGTTTCCTCTATGTTTCGCACACTCGACATTGTATCGGCATTTTGACTGTGCATCATATGAAGATGTGCTATGCATGAATGTTGATCAGCATGATGTTAACTGGATGGCAGTTCCATTTTCGACCACGAGTAAAACTTCCAACATGATGTTAACCCTGTTTGAAAAGGCCGTGTTAATATAAATGCTCTGCCTCTGAAAGTTGCAGTTTCTTATCTGAAACTGAACTTGCAGTTTCTTATATGAAACTGAAACTTGCAGTTTCTTCTCCGAGAATCACATTGTCTGCACTTTTATACTCCTATGAAACTACATTTTTAATGGCTAAAAATAGATCTCTAGGATTCATAAAATACTTCATATGCTCAATACTGCAAATCTGAAATTCAAAACACATTCATATCTGAAAGTACTCTCAAAATACACAACACAAAACACAATTCACAACCTGCAAATACTGACAACCCTAAGCTCCTCCTAACAATTCACAACCTGTCCGACTATTGGGCTGGGGGGGCAGCCCCCTCCTATTCCTCGGCGGCAGACAGCCGCCCCGTGAGACGATGTGAACGGCGAGGGAGACGATGGCGGGGAAGCATCGTCGGGCCAACTGCTTTTCTCCTCTTGCAGTTGGGTTCGGTCGACGAAGACTCCACCGGCTTGCTCTGGCAGGACACCCTCACAAACGACACCCTGTAGATGCTCGATCCTTCAATCTCTGGTGGATGCTCCATCTGGGATCGATACTCCCACCACCGCTCCCTGACGATCGGATTCGGTGAATCTATTTTCTCCATGGCCCAGAGGAGCAGCTCTATGTACTCCGGCACGAGTACCTCCGGGAGTATCGCCGCCTTTTCGCTTTGTTGTAGATATTTGGCCATGGATGTCGCCGTCGCCGCTAGTTGGTCATTGTTGTCAAACCAAGACTGTATCTCCAACATCCTAGCTAGCTTCACATGGTCGCCGTCTGTGATCCTCATGTATCGGTTGTACTCCTCCATCGATCTACTTCTCCACAGCACCTTCACTCGCCGGTGGTGGTTTTTGAATGGAAGAGGAGAGGAGCAGCGCTGGTTTTGGATTAGAACGGGAGAGGAGCGACGCTGGTTTTGGACTGGAACAGGAGAGGAGGGCGGTGGTCTTGAAATGGAAGAGGAGAGGAGCGGCGCTGCATTTAGATTGGAACAGGAGAGGAGCGGCGGTGGTTTAAGAGGTGAAGAGCGGAAGAGCGGCGCTGGTCTTGGAAGTATTTTTTTGTTGTTTTGTGTATTTTGGGTCAAAGTTTGACCACATACTGTATTTGACAAGCAAGATGTGAATGCATGTCACCAAAAATTGTATCGTTTGGTTCGTATCTGAATGTACTTTCAAATTATATTATTTTTGCAACGTATAACATATATTGTATGTGCGAAAATCATGGTCAATTATGACCCAGAATAAAAGGGAGAATAGTTAATGTGGGGTCACTTTCTTAATTGAAGGGTAAATTGATTTTGATTTTGATCCAGTCATAGCGCACCGGCCCTCTCATCCAATCCTAAATCGCTGCCGCACGCTCCTCTCCCTCTTCTCCATTGCAAAACCACGTCCTCTCCTCTCCATCATCTCCATTCCAAAACTACCGTCTCGCCTCTCCCTCTTCTGATCTTCTCCATTGCAAAACCACCTCCTCTCCTCTCCATCATCTCCATTCCAAAACCACCGTCTCGCCTCTCCCTCTTCTGATCTTCTCCATTGCAAAACCACCTCCTCATGCACGTGGCCCGGAGGCGAAGTTGTCATCATTTTGATCTGAAGCACCGGATTATAACATATAACACGAAAAAATGCCAAATGACAAGAAATCATAACCTCACTGCCCAAAGGAGACAACATGAATCCCGACGGATAAACTAGATGAGGAACAAAGCTCAAATTAAAGATAAACTCGTAGAAAAGGGGTCCGTCGATAGATGTCCTAATTAACATAGCCGGCTTGACCTAGATGGCAGCCGAGTAGTCACTCTTCATGCATGTGCCCCCAATGACTAGCTCAACTCAGTTGTCGTTGTTTAACCCTCGTAGTGATTCGAAGCACATGACACCTAATTTTGCGAGATGACGAGAAACCTTTTTTTAGATTTCTCACCACAACTACATCCATGTACAACACAGCCTGCACGATATGTAGACGATATCCAATCCAGGCGTGTCTGCTGGAGTCTAGTCAAATGCATGGACGAACTGATCTTCCGGGTCTTGCAAGGATCCTCCAGGCACCAACGTAGTACAACACTTCTCTAGTACTATCGCTCGTCTCCCTCTTCTATTAAGTCACTCGACTTGCGGGGCCGGGGAGTGTGCCTATGGTCGGATCTCAATTGCCGTCCCACATGTGTGTGCAAACGCAATATGACAAGCATTCCATTTGGAGAGCAGCATGCCAGTCCGACCGACCGTCTGGGGTGGGACGCGAACGCGACAGGCGTGCTGTATACTCCGTACATGTGTACCGCCGTTTTCTAGACGCTTTGCTCCATGGCGCGGCCGCAGTCCATGGATACAAAATTAGTATACTGTATACTATTTAAAAGTCGAGGGCGGGGCTTTTCTTGCGCGGTAGGCAGCGGGGTAGTTCCGCCTAGTCGGTTTGACAGAGACGCGAGTAGACGAGGGAGTAGGCTGCTGCAAACGTAGGGCTATGTGATTTGACAACGAGTTACTGCTGGACACGTGGGGCCCCGTGATTTGACTTGCCATTATCATTTTAACTGCGGCGCTACGACCGGCGTGAGTCTCCCGATTCCTGACCACCTCCATTACAAAGAAAGAGATAGAGAGGAGTAAGAAAACACTTATAGCCAACCTTATAGACAACCTTGTTGTAGTATGAGTGACTAAGTGATGACTATGTATGAGATGCCAACATCAGATAGCCTAACGCACGGTGTTAAATCTCCAAGGGCGCGACCGCGCGAGCAACGCGACGGTCGTGGTAGGCGCGACCATGATACGGGCTACTGGCAGCCCTTGGATCTGAGATCAAACGGTCGCATGCTAAGTTGCTAAAAATTTGCAGAATAACCCTCCAGGATAGGATATTCACCCATAGGTATAGAATCACGCCATGCAACCGTTCGATCTCAAATCCAAGGGCTCTCGGAAGCCCGTATCATGGGAGAATGGAAAGCCACTACCCTGCCGTTCGCATGCTGGCAGTTCGCTCCTACTTGTCCCCGCACGTCCTTCAATACTATGGCGGTTCGCACCTAGTCGTCCCGTCCATTCACATTACGGCAGTTCCACTAATCCTAGCCCTCCTCCCAAATCCATGGCGTCCCAAATCTCCACGATCGGCGGTGAGTACAAGGTTAGAACCATCACCGGCGATGAGTTCGACGTCATCTACACCCGTTCTTCCGCGATGGTGAAAGGATGCCTTTCTCTCTTTAGACACATGTTCAAAAACTCAGATGATGAGTGGGTCGCTCGGCTAGATGTTGAGTACACCACGGTCCTGGGACCAGAGAAGGATCTAAAGGACGAAGAGAGGAACAAGCCCGCCATGATCCAGGTTTGCGTACATAATGTTTGCTTGGTCTACCACATATGCCATGCCGACGTTGAGTGCCAGGATTTTAAGAACTTCCTCAAGGACAAAATAGTGAAATTCGTTACAATAGACTTTAAGAACGACAGGGATGTCCTATGTCGGATAGGTCTCATTGTAAGCAACCCCTTCGACCTCCAGAAGAATCGGCTGATTTCCTCTCGTTAGCCTTCAATGCTGACGCTGGTAGGAGCCATGGTTCATCCTTCATATGGTAAACTGGAGAAACCTCCAGACACGTTTCATCGTCATGGATGGCAGCGGAATGTACTAGATATAGACCACATCCACTACGCTGCAATGGATGGCTACCTTTGCTTCAATATCTACAAGGGTTGGATGAAGAGCAATAGCCAAGTGTGCGGTTCAAGCAAAGAAGTATCGGCCAAGAGGAAGAGGGACAAGGACGAAGTCGAGGACATGGACGAGGACTCCGAGTAAGGTGGCAGTGTCGTTGCTCATGGTGGTTCTAATGCAGTGTCTACCGGAATAGTTGCAAAGTTTAATTTCAGGTGTGCTTAATTTAATTTGAGGGGTGTGTTGTGCTGAGCCCCTAGCAGAACTATGTTATGTTTCTTCTCGTTACTTTAACTCTTTAGTACGTACATACTAGTATTTCTTACATTTCATCTTTTAGTTTGTATAGTACTACCACTCGTTTCTTCACATTATATACACACAATATATATGGCCAACATCATATAGCCAGCAGTTTAGTTGTCAAAGAATTTCAGGGTGCTTAGTTTTGTCAAAGAATTCCAGGATGCTTAGAGGGTGCTTGGATCCAAGGGACTTATTTTAGTCTGACTAAAAATAGTCTCTTTAAGAGGCTAAAGTTCCAAGCACCCCTTACTAAAGAGGGGCTCACTACTAGGAAAGGGATATAGATGAAATTGACACTAATGGCGCACCAGAGAAGTGGTGCGCCACTACTATATACTAATGGCGCACCATGTGGTGATGCGCCATTAGTGTGGAAGACAGTAATGGCGCACCAGGCACATGGTGCGCCACTAGTAACAAAATGTTTTTTTTCATTTTTTCAAACATACTAATGGCGCATCCGGGCAGAGTGCGCCATTAGTAGTTAGAACTACTAATGGCGCACCAGCCATAGAGTGCGCCACTACTGTATTTTTTTTACCTTTTTGCAAAACTACTAATTGCGCACCGTTGCATAGTGCGCCATTACTAGTTTAAACTAGTAATGGCGCACTGTGCCACGGTGCGCCATTAGTATAAAAATTATTTTTTTTTTACTTTTTTGCAAAACTACTAATGGCGCATGTCTGTGCGGTGCGCCATTAGTATGCTGAGTCCACCGCCGCTGACGAGCACCCCCCGCACCGTCCCTCGCTCCACCGCCGCTGCCGACCCGAAAATTATTATTGTTTTTGTAAAAAAATATTACTATTTCATATTCATATTCATTTTTAAATAATAATAATAGTAAAGTGTAGACTACAATTGTTGTTAAACAACAATTATTACTGTTTTTATAAAAAAATATTACTGTTTCATATTCATATTCATATTCATTTTTTAAAAAAAAAAAAAAATTCTTACTTATGGCGCATGGGTAGCTGGTGCGCCATTGCTATCTAAAAAAAGAATACTTATGGCGCACTATCCCGCTGGTGCGCCATTGCTATGGAAAAAACATTCTAATGGCGCACCGCCTGGGGGTGCGCCATTAGTAATCTTCCCCCATCCATACACCACCCGACCCACTGCGCCCCCGCCGCAGCCGCCCACGCGCCCCCGCCGCCTCCCTCTCCCCTTCCCCCCCTCGAGCGCCACCTCCCCCCGAGCCCCGCCTCCCCCCGAGCCCCGCCTCCCCCTCGAAACCCTAGAAACCCCGCGCCCCCGCGTCGGCCCCTGCCCTGCGCCGCCTCTACCTCAGTCCGGGCACGGGGTGCAGGACGACGACCGCGGCCGCCAGCCTCCCCACGACCAACCAAGGCGCCCTTGAGCCATCCCTTCGCCGCCGCCGACCCCGACCCCTCCGGCGACCGGCTGCGCCCGCCCAGGTACCTCTCCTCCTTCCTCCTTCCTCCCTCTCCACCCTTCCGCGACCCCTCCGGTGACCGGCCGCGCCCGCCCAAGTCTGTTCTTTGCATTATCAGAACAAGTTTGTAACAGGATGCTCTACAATTTTTTTTCAATTGTGCTGTGCTGTTTACAAGGATGTAGAAGTCACCCTAAAAAAAGGATGCAAAAGTCTTTTAGTGCAGATTAACTTTGTAGGTTGGAGTTTGGTTAGCCATGGTTCAACCAACTATTTCTAGCTTGATTGTTTGGCTGGTTTAGGTGGTGTAATCTAGTGTTGTGCCGCTGATGCAACTGGTGTCCATGAGTACTTATAAATCTGGTTAGAATTAGTTTAAGAATTGATCTGTGTGTATCAATGTAATTGTAGTTTTTCATGTCATCAAGTTTAGTTGATGTTTATTTAAATATAGCTTATATGATCAGCCACTCTATGTATGATTGTGGCTTGAAGGTTCTGGAAGAACGTTTTTCCTTCAAATTCTATCTGGTGGCATTGTCCTAGACTCCTTAGTTCTGTTGTTAATTGTGCTTCTATTAAAAGAATTGGGAGTTACTCACTATACTAGAACTCTGTAGGTTCAATTTTGGTTAACTAATACTGACGCTATGAGAATGTAAGCACCTATTATTGCTACTGATATCATTGGCTCATTGCTGCCTTTGTGCAATGCAAAACTGTTAAGAGTGATTTGGAGGATTCAAGATTCTGTGAAGCTCTTTTGACATTTAAAGCTCAGAAGTGAAGGTACTTAATAAAATCAAAAGCATTGATGATAACTCTTGTTTCCTAGAAACATAGGTAGTTTACATATTGCATTGCTGGTGTTTGTTTATGTTCAGAGTTTAAGCACGTGTACTGTAGTGTAGTGTGTGTAGTGAGATTGTTCTAGTGTAAAATCAGACTAGTATGGCCCGGGCCACAATCTGTCAACTTAGCCTTCTCTGATTTTCAAAACAAGTCAACTGCATTCAGATCTCTTGATGCTCAAAATCTGTCAATTTCTATCAGCTTTTGATCTATCAAGTTGATATTCAGTCAACTTGACACATAAACAACAGCTTTAATAAACAGAGAGACAAGATGTAGGGTTTTTTAGCTGCTGCCACAACACAAAGTCTATAGATGCTGAAGTTGTCAGTATTAATTATCAAATCAGATGATGCTCTATTTTTGTGGACTTAGTGAACATGATAAGATAAGCCAGATGCTCTATTTTTAATTAACAGTAATCCATGATCCTGCTTACTAGTGAACATGATGTTCGTTTGTTTACAGAGATCCTGCTTATATATACTGATGATGAGTCTTGTTGAGACCTTACACATACAGTGAGGAGCTACTGTCAAAAACTTGAGCTACTGTAAAAAAAATCAGTTAGGTACAGTGAGGAGCTAACTGTGTATGAAGGTAACAAGTGTTAAATCAGTGAAAGTAAAAAAGTTTAGTAGTAGTACTTGGTACCAATAATTCTCTGGGCAAAGCAAAAGAGAAAGAGGAGGGAGACATGGAATAAGTCTTGACCTAAAATGTAAACTGAACCCAAAACAAGACTTTCTGCATTTAAACGAGTCCCAATGGACCTACTGCCATCTTATTTGTTCTAGGACAGTATAGTTTTACAAGCTTCGGCAACTTTTTCTTAACTGCTGCTGCTGCTGTTATGCCTGTATTCACTGCTGCTACTGCTGTACTTGTCATGATGTTGTACTTGTGATGATGCTACTTGTGATCTTCTGAATGACCCATTGGCGACTTCATTATGCGGGGATAATGATTTTGTAGGTACCCCGAGAGGCACTTGAGTTTGCCCGAATGTCGATTAACTTCCGTTCCAGCAAATTCGGGTACTCCATATGTCCTATTTTCAGCAAAGGTCATGCTGAAATTTTCCGTGAATTTTAGCATGACTTTGCTAAAAATAGGACCTATGGGGTACTTGCGACTAATGTTGATTATCTTCTGCTCAAAATTTATGCTGCTATAATGTTGTAAGGGTACTAATTGGTCTCTTCTGCTGCTTATCAGAGATGGGGGGAAGCAGCCACCGCCGCTCTGCCTCACCGGAGTACCAGTTGGATGCTTTCGAGTTCTTCACTATCATACTTCCTTCTTCAGTATCAGCCACGAGGCAGGTATATAAAACGAGAGATCTCCCCTTCACCCATCTCATTATGATAACTCCGTTGTTTGCTACATCACTCCTTGTCCCAAATTGCAGAGGCTGCCTGACGCTTTTATGAAGATGCTGGGTGAAGATCCGCCAGATAATGTGAAGCTCCGATAGGCCGGCAGCGGGGTCCGTAGGCCGTGGGACATGGAGTTGGTGATCGAGGAGGGCCACATGTACCTATGCCGTGGCTGGGAGAAGTTCTACAGTGCCTACGACCTGCGGACCGGGTACTTTCTTCTCTTGAGGTACGACAATGACGCCACAATGCTCATCGTGAAGGTTTTCAACAAGACTATGTGTCGCATGCGCTATGTTAAAGACGAAGATGCCAGTGCGTTCTGCCTCTTCTTATTCCTCCATATTTGGCTTTGTCTCACATCGATTGTTAACAGTCATTGTTGCATTTGGACAGGCAATGGGAGCAGCAGCAGCGACACTGGCTACAGCCAAAGCAGTAGCGATTATGGCTATAGCAAAAGCAACATCGATTCTGGCCTTAGCGAAAGCAGCAGCGATTCTGGCAGCAGTGAAGACAACAAGAAGGATGATCCGGACTGGAGTGGGGGAGAAGTGGAGCAGAGTGGGGATGAGGAGCTGCAGGATGATGATGGGCATCAGGCTGAGGATGACCTAGCGCTGGTGGTGGCTGACCAAGGGCAAGAGATGGTGGTGGCTGACCAGGTGCAAGAGATGGTGGTGGCTGACCATGGGCAAGAGATGGTGGTGGCTGACCATGGGCAAGAGATGGTGGTGGCTGAGGGTGGCGCCAGCGATCCCACAGCTGGGCGACATGACCATGCCAATTGTGGTAGAAGACTACATCCCACAGCTGCCTCCACCGCCTCGCCGCTCTTGGCGCATCAGGCTGAGGAAGGAGAAGGAGAAGAACAATGAGAACTGAACTATGTCAGGTATGTCAGATCTCCAAAATGATATATATATATATATATTCTTAGTTACCTATTTATCTCTAATATGCTTAGTTTCCTATAGGTTAGCTCCAAAATTACTTATGTTAGCACAAAATGATCAAGTTTACATAATAAGCTTATAGTCTTCTTCTTATTCTTCTTATTCTTCTTCTTATTCTTCTTCTAGTCTTCTTCTTCTTCTCTTCTTCTTCTTCTTCTTCTTCTTCTTCTTCTAACTTCTTGTTTATCATTTTGCAGATTTGATTTAATTCACGGAAGCTTGCATGGATGGAGTGCTTCTTTTCCATTTGTGTTTTTTATTTTGTATCAATGTGAAACTTTTGTGAATTGATGGATAATGGTTTTGAATGAACATTGTGAAACTTTTGTAATATGTAACGATGGAACTATGTGTTGGCTATGTATGTATATATGATGAAACTTGTGTGTTGGATATGATCTGGTGGACGCAGGTAACATCGTTACATATGGCCCCCTGGATGTAAGCTAAGCAGATCTGTGTTGTATGTTATCTCTAATATTTTTTAACCTGTGAAAATATCAGAAATGAAAACAAAATCCCTAATATTCATACTAGTGGCGCACCACACAAGACACTAATGGCGCACTGTTATAATCACACTAATGGCGCATCACCCAACAGTGCGCCATTAGTATGCCAAAGCACATGGTTAAATATGGCCCCCTGGGAGGCATACTAATGGCGCACTGCTTGGTGCGCCATTAGTATACCAGATACTAATGGCGCACCGGTGGTGCGCCATTAGTAAGAAATACTAGTGGCGTGATACTAATGGCGCACCAGCAGTGCGCCATTAGTAGGCAAAACTTGTGCGCCATTAGTAGGCTTTTTCCTAGTAGTGGCTAAAACTAGTCTTGAGACTAACAATTTTTAGTCATGGGTACCTCTACTAAAATGTGGATTAGTCCTCTCTCTACTCATCTAACTCCTCTCCTTTAACACATGCGAGTTCTGGATTGGAGGGTTTGGACGATAATAAATGCTCATTAACTTGATTTTAGCCTTTCTAGTATTTGGATCCAAGCATGGGTGATGCTAGCATGTTTTAGTCCCACTACTTTTAGTCATGGGACTAAAACGTATCCAAGCACACTCTTAGTTTTATTTGAGGGGTGGGTTGTGCTGGACACCATTATTGTGACTAGCCTTTTTAATAGTACTACATGCATAATTTGGTGACGAGCGCTCTCTATATGTACCACCTTTTTTTTAATTTCATGTTTTACTCCATGCCGCAATCCATCGATACT
The DNA here is from genome assembly GCF_003073215.2 of Triticum urartu. Classification (NCBI taxonomy): domain Eukaryota; kingdom Viridiplantae; phylum Streptophyta; class Magnoliopsida; order Poales; family Poaceae; genus Triticum; species Triticum urartu. The sequence continues at coordinate 574,623,246 of NC_053028.1, forward strand.
ACTGTTGTACAAAAGTATACATTTTTTAAAAGGCTAGAGGGCGGGGCAGTCTGGCTTGGTCGGTTTTGCGAGAGGTGAGGGCCCTTGTGATTTGACGGCTCATTACTGGTGGAAGGCGGGGCCTTGTGATTTGACTCCTCGTATAAATGCGCCGACGACCTGATCGAGGAGGAGCAAAGAACCGTGCGGTATACCCAGTGCCATATGGCGATAAAAATGATCTAATTTGCTAGTCATCTCATTGTTAGCATTGTTCTATTCGTTCCCTCAAAAAAAACCATTGTTCTATTCATGCCTCGCAGAGAACGTGACACATGCGGCGAAACACCTGAAGCAAAAGATAAAACACAGGAGCAAAAGAAGAAGGAAGATTATCACCCCAAATGATCTAATTCGCCGCGGAGTCGTAACTGCTTCTTCATCGCCTCCATGACCTCCATCTCCTTGCACGTCTCCTCCGCCATCTTCTTCATTCTGTCCATGACGCGGGATTTCTCGGCGCGAGCCTTCATCATCTGTTCCATAGCCGCATTACGTACCTTGACAGCAGCCGGGTGCTCGATGCAGAGCTTCGCCAACTCCTCCTTCTGTGCCATGACAAGGGCCTGCAGCACCTGCATCGAGGAACTACTATTCTCATGCTTCTTCTTCCAGCCGGTGTTCTTCTCCTTCAACAGGTCGATCTCGTGGGAGAGCTTCACCTTGTCCTCCTGAAGTCGCAGGATTTCGCCGGTCGCCTTCTTCTCCGAGGCAATGCTCTTCTTCAGCAGCATCACCAAGCCGGCGGTCAACTCCCCCTGCTGATTGAGCTCAGCGGGCATGTCGTCGAGGCTCTCCTTCAGCAACTCCATCAAGCCTTGGATGAACTCCTTCTACTTATTGAGGTGCTTGTTAAGCTGATCGGGCATGCCGTCGAGGGATAACGACTCCAGCTCCGCCGGCTCGGCATGTTTGCCTCCGTGGCTAGGTTGCTCTTGGGAGCCATCGCCTACCCGTGAGAGATCTTTCGAGGTCTCTACATGGTGGCGAGCCCTCTTTTTTTTCCGCAGCCTTGGTTGCCGCTCCCTTGTAACGAGTAGTTCTCGACCTAGAGCTCTGCTCACCGGCCATGGCAACGACGGACGAAGAAGAAGCACTTATGAGGAGGAAAGGTAGATTAATTTTTGGTTAGGTAGTTACCCTTTTTATAACCTAAGTACTAGCACTAGTACTAATACCTGCATAGTGGGAACACGTTCAGGTTTGGTACGTACTAGTAGATGTGAGCAGGCTTTCGAATGTGATAGGAACAAGGTAAAGATTAATTGATGGTTTTGGTTTCGAGGCCCGAAACTGCTCCCGATGAGTTTAGCTGAACATAAATTTCAAGTACTACACTACTCAAATGCGTAAATATTATGTTACTGTCAAAAATTGGCACATCGAAGGAGACCAATGGAAGTACTACCAGCAACCCACGATTTAACTACTCGCATGCGCGCAGTGGAGTAATAATGTCTTTCTTCCGCCCTCACATCCACTCAATTTGCATGCGCTGTATTAATTGACCATCAATGAAGTGAACGACTTTACACACGTCAAATTATCACATGGGGTGGATCTTGGTACAAAATTGCGTCCGCCGTGTACCCGCGTGTGCGTGCGACGGAATGAGTGCATGCGTGGCGTGCATGCACATCTTCGCTTCGTGCATGTACCGCCAGTATGGCTCAGGGAGGACAAGTACATTCTTCTGCAACTAGCAGCATGTCATTGTGATCAATCCACGCAAGGAGGTCGCGACAACACCTCCACATGTGCCATGTGGCTTCATGAACAGTAAGAGAGACACTGTGTAGCGTGCTGCTACGTCTTGAGCTTGCGTTGGTTTTCCCCGAAGAGGAAGGGATGATGCAACAGAGTAGCGTAAGTATTTCCGTCAGTTTTTGAGAACCAAGGTACCAATCCAGTAGGAGGCCACGCTCAAGTCCCTCGTACCTGCACAAAATGATAGCTACTCGCAACCAACGCGATTAGGGGTTGTCAAGCCTTTCACAGTCACTTACAACAGTGAGATCTGATAGATAGAATATTTTTGGTATTTTTGATATAAAGATGCAAAGTAAAAAGTAAAGGCAAAGTAAATAGCAAAACAATATTAAAGTGATGGAGATTGATATGATGAGAATAGACCCGGGGGCCATAGGTTTCACTAGTGGCTTCTCTCAAGAGCATAAGTATTCTATGATGGGTGACCAAATTACTGTTGAGCAATTGACAGAATTGAGCATAATTATGACAATATCTCAGCATGATCATGTATATAGGCATCACGTCCGTGACAAGTAGACCGAAATGATTCTGCATCTACTACTATTACTCCACTCATCGACCGCTAGCATGCATCTAGAGTATTAAGTTAAAAACATAGTAACGCTTTAAGCAAGATGACATGATGTAGAGAGATAAATTCATGCAATATGAAATAAACCCCATCTTGTTATCCTCGATGGCAACGATGCAATACGTGCCTTGCTGCCCCTTCTGTCACTGCGAAAGGACACCGCAAGATCGAACCCAAAGCTAAGCACTTCTCCCATGGCAAGAACTACCAATCTAGTTGGCCAAACCAAACGGATAATTCGAAGAGACTTGCAAAGATAACCAATCATACATAAAATAATTTAGAGAAGATTCAAATATTATTCATAGATAGTCTTGATCATAAACCCACAATTCATCGATCTCAACAAACACACCGCAAAAAGAAGATTACATCGAATAGATCTACACGAGAGAGGGGGAGAACTTTGTATTGAGATTCAAAGAGAGAGAAGAAGCCATCTAGCTACTAACTATGGACCCGAAGGTCTGAGGTAAACTACTCACACTTCATCGGAGGGGCTAGGATGATGTAGAAGCCCTCTGTGATGACAGCCCTCTTCCGGCGGAGCTCCGGAATAGGCACCAAGATGGGATCTCGTGGATACAGAAAGTTCTGGCGGTGTAATTAGGTTTTTGGCTCCTGTTCTGATCGTTTGGGGGTACGTGTGTATATATAGGAGGAAGAAGTACGCCGGAGGAGCAACGAGGGGCCCACGAGGCAAGGGGGCGCGCCCTAGGGGGGCGGCACCCCCCACCCTCGTGACCGCCTCTTTTGTTCCTTGGAGCAGGGTCCAAGTCTCCTGGATCATGTTCGGTGAGAAAATCACGTTCCCGAAGATTTTATTCCGTTTGGACTTCATTTGATATTCTGTTTCTCCGAAACACTAAAATAGGAAAAACAAACAGCAATTATGGGCTGGCCTCCGGTTAATAGGTTAGTCCCAAAAATAATATAAAAGTGGAAAATAAAGCCCAATATAGTCCAAAACAGTAGATAATATATCATGGAGCAATCAAAAATTATAGATACGTTGGAGACGTATCAGGCATCCTCAAGCTTAATTCCTGCTCATCCTCGAGTAGGTAAATGACAAAAAGAGAATTTTTGATGCGGAGTGCTACTTGGCATAATTTCAATGTAAATCTTCTAAATTGTGGTATGAATATTCAGATTAGAAAGATTCAAGAAAAAAGTTTATATTGACATAAAAAATAATAATACTTCAAGCATACTAACAAAGCAATTATGTCTTCTCAAAATAACATGGCCAAAGAAAGTTATCCGTACAAAATCATATAGTCTGGCTATGCTCTATCTTCACCACACAAACTATTTAAATCATGCACAACCTCGATGACAATCCAAGCAATTGTTTCATACTCTAACTTTTTCAAAACTTTTTCAATCTTCACGCAATACATGAGCGTGGGCCATGGATATAGCACTATAGGTGGAATAGAATGGTGGTTGTGGAGAAGAAAAAAAGGAGAAGATAATCCCACATCAACTAGGTGTATCAACGGGCTATGGAAATGCCCATCAATAGATATCAATGAGAGTGAGTAGGGATTGCCATGCAACGGACGCACTAGAGCTATAAGTATATGAAAGCTCAAAAAGAAACTAAGTGGGTGTGCATCAAACTTGCTTGCTCATGAAGACCTAGGGCCATCTGAGGAAGCCCATCATTGGAATATACACGCCAAGTTCTATAATGTAAAATTCCCACTAGTATATGAAAGTGATAACATGAGAGACTCTCTACTATGAAGATCATGGTGCTACTTTGAAGCACATGTGTGGTAAAAGGATAGTAACATTGTCCCTTCTCTCTTTTTTCTCTCATTTTTTTACTATATATATATATATTTTATGGCCTTTCTCCCTTTTTTATGGCCTTTCTCCTTTTTTTATTTGGGCTTCTTTGGCCTCTTTTTTTTCGTCCGGAGTCTCATCCCGACTTGTGGGGGAATCATAGTCTCCATCATTCTTTCCTCACTGGGACAATGCTCTAATAATGATGATCATCACACTTTTATTTTTCTTACAACTCAACAATTACAACTCGATACTTAGAACAAAATATGACTCTATATGAATGCCTCCGGCGGTGTACCGGGATATGCAATGAATCAAGAGTGACAAGTATGAAAATTATGAACGGTGGCTTTGCCACAAATACTATGTCAACTACATGATCATGCTAAGCAATATGACAATGATGGAAGTGTAATGATGAACTAGATGATGGAAAATTGCATGGCAATATATCTCGGAATGGCTATGGAAATGCCATAATAGGTAGGTATCACTACTAGGGAAAACCTTATACACAGAATCTTAGCAGCAGCGCGACACAAAAAGAAGCGCTCCTGCTAATTAGCAGTAGCGCGGGTTTTTAACCCTCGCTACTACTAAGTTGATAGTAGTAGCGCGGGGTTTTAACCCTCGCTACTACTAAGCGGTCTCTATGGTGCCCCCCGACACACGCCATAGTAGTAGCGAGGGGTATAAACCCACGCTACTACTAAGTTGATAGTAGTAGCGTGGTTTTATACCCCTCGCTACTACTAAGTACGAGGTAGGTGAAGTCGCCATATCCTCGGCCGAATCCCCATCTCCTCCCCCAAATACCTCCTCTCTTCCACCACTCTCTCCTCTCACTTTCCATACGCTCTCACATGGACCTCTTGCCCATGCACCCATCCTCCTCCATGGCGTCGAAAGAGGCCTCCGCCTCGCGCCACCGGCGTCTAGGAGCTCGCCGGTCTTCCACCAACGTCTAGGAGGCCGCCGCCCCATGCCACCACACCGGAGCACCTCACCATCGGTGACTAGCTCCGCTTCTCCCTACATCACCTTCCTCTCTCCCTCGGTTTTCCATTTCTCTCTCTCCCTCTGGTTTGACTCACCCTCCCATGTCCATGCCCATGCAGGTCGTCGCCATGGACGACCCGGAGCTATCTGGCTTGGTCGGGAAGAGGAGCCCCACGCCGCGGCCTGGCTCTGCCATAGAAATGGGCCCTCTCCAATAGCCACTGCTGGATTTGGTCTTCCGCTGTCCGTTCATGCCTCCAGCGACGCCAATCATCGCTAGATCTTACCATTGTTGCCATTGACAGCACGCACGGGATCGAGATTTTTTTTGTTTTCGAAAGTAATAGTAGTAGCGCGGGGTATAAGACCCGCTACAGCTAATTAGCAGTAGCGCTGTTTGCAACGCACGCTACAGCTAACCATGTATAGCAGTAACGTGTGTCAACACGCGCTACTGCTACAAGTTAGCTGTGGCGCCGTATCAGTACGCGGGCACCCGCGCTACTAATACACCCAAAACCCGCGCTACTGCTAGGCTTTTCCCTAGTAGTGTATGGTGGTTATTTTGAGGAAGGTATATGGTAGGTGTATGATACCGGTGAAAGTTGCGCGGTATTAGAGAGGCTAGCAAGGGTGGAAGGGTGAGAGTGCGTATGATCCATGGACTCAACATTAGTCATAAAGAACTCATATACTTATTGCAAAAATCTAGAAGTTATCAAAGCAAAGTACTACGCGCATGCTCCTAGGGGGATAGATTGGTAGGAAAAGACCATCGCTCGTCCCCGACCGCCACTCATAAGGAAGACAATCAATAAATAAATCATGCTCCGACTTCATCACATAACGGTTCACCATACGTGCATGCTACGGGAATCACAAACTTCAACACAAGTATTCTTTAAATTAACAACTACTCCAGTAGCATGACTTTAACATTATCACCTCCATATCTCAAAACAATTATCATGCTTCAATATTTTCTTAGTATTCAACACACTCAAAAGAAAGTTTCACAAATCTTGAATACCAAGCATATTATTATTAAGAAAATTACCATGCTATTAAGAGACTATCAAAATAATTTAAGTGAAGCATGAGAGATCAATAGTTTCTTTAAAACAAATCGACCACCGTGCTCTAAAAGATCTAAGTGAAGCACATAGAGAAAAATTACTTAGCTCAAAAGATATAAGTGAAGCATATAGAGCAAAATTATAATGCTCAAAAGATATAAATGAAGCACATAGAGCAAAACTACTTAGCTCAAAAGATATAAGTGAAGCACATAGAGTATTCTATCAAATTTTAATTCATGTATGGCTCTCTCAAAAGGTGTGTACAGAAAGGATGATTGTGGCGTACTAACAAACAAAGACACAAATAATACAAGACGCTCCAAGCAAAACACATATCATGTTGGTGAATAAAAATATAGCTCCAAGTAAAGTTACCGATGGAAGTGGACGAAAGAGGGGATGCCTTCCGGGTCATCCCCAAGCTTTGACTTTTCGTTGTCCTTGGATTATCTTGGGGGTGCCATGGGCATCCCCAAGCTTAGGCTCTTGCCACTCCTTGTTCCATAATCCATCAAATTCTTACCCAAAACATGAAAACTTCACAACACAAAACTCAAAATAGAAAACTCGTGAGCTCCGTTAGCGAAAGAAAACAAAAGACCACTTCAAGGTACTGTAATGAACTCATTCTTTATTTATATTGGTGTTAAACCTAATTTATTCCAAATTCTCTATGGATTATAAACTATTTTACTAGCCATAAATTCATCAAAATAAGCAAACAACACACGAAAACAGAATCTGTCAAAAACAGAACATTCTGTAGTAATCTGTAGCTAGCGCAAGATCTGGAACCCCAAAAATTCTAAAATAAATTACTGGACGTGAGGAATTTATCTATTAATCATCTGTAAAAATAATTAACTAAATATCACTCTTCAAATAAAAATGGTAGCAGTTCTCTCGAGCGCTAAAGTTTCTGTTTTTTACAGCAAGTTCAACAAGACTTTCCCCAAGTCTTCCCAACGGTTCTACTTGGCACAAACACTAATTAAACAAAAAAAAACACAACCAAAACAGAGGCTAGATAATTTATTTATTACTAAACAGGAGCAAAAGAAATGAATAAAAATAAAATGGGGTTGCCTCCCAACAAGCGCTATCGTTTAACGCCCCTAGCTAGGCATAACAAGCAAAGATAGATCTAGGTATTGCCATCTTTGGTAGGCAATCCATATGTGGCTCTCATGATAGTTTCATATGGTAATTTTATTTTCTTTCTTATAAAGTGTTCCATACCCTTTTTTAATGGAAATTGAAATCTAATATTCCCTTCCTTCATATCAATAATCGCACCAACCGTTCTAAGGAAAGGTCTACCAAGAATAATAGGGCAAGAAGGATTGCAATCTATATCAAGAACAATGAAATCTACGGCCACATAATTCCTATTTTCAACAATAATAACATCATTAATTCTTCCCATAGGTTTCTTAATAGTGGAATCCGCAAGGTGCAAGTTTAGAGAGCAATCATCAAAATTACGAAAATCTAGTAAATCACACAAAGTCTTGGGAATAGTAGAGACACTAGCACCCAAATCACACAAAGCATAAAACTCATAATATTTAATTTTAATTTTAATAGTTGGTTCCCACTCATCATAGAGTTTTCTAGGGATAGAAACTTTCAACTCAACTTTTTCTTCATAAGATTGCATCAAGGCATCAACAATATGATCGGTGAAGGCTTTATTTCGACTATAAGCATGTGGAGAATTTAGCACGGATTGCAACAAGTAAATACAATCAATTAAAGAGCAACTTTCATAATTAAATTCCTTTAAATCCAATATAGTGGGTTTAGCAACATCTAGATTTTTATTTCTTTCAATCCCACTTTCTTCAATTTCATCATTAAGATCTAAATACTCCGAATTTTTAGAACGTCTTCTAGGTAAAGGAAGATCATATTCATTTTCATCAAGATTCATATTGCAAAATAAAGATTTAATTGGAGACACATTAATAACTTTTAGATCTTCATCTTGATTTTCATAGGAATTGGAAGAACACGCTTTAATAAAGTCATCTTTGGAAGCACACATCCTAGCGGTTCTTTCTTTACACTCATCAATTGAAATTCTCATGGCTTTTAGAGACTCATTGATATCATGCATAGGTGGAATAGATCTAAGTTTTAAAGCATCAACATCAAGAGCAATTCTATCAATGTTCCTAGCCAAATCATCAATCTTAAGCAATTTTTCTTCAATCATAGCACTAAAATTCTTTTGCGAAGAAATAAATTCTTAAATATTAGATTCAAAATCAGAGGGCATCTTATTATAATTTCCATAAGAGTTATTGTAGGAATTCCCATAATTATTAGAAGGATTACTAGGATATGGCCCAGGATTAAAATTCCCTCTATAAGCATTGTTACCAAAATTATTCCTACCAACAAAATTCACATCCATAGATTCATTGTTATTCTCAATCAAAGTAGACAATGGCATATCATTAGGATCAGAAGAAACACTCTTAGTAGCAAATAATTTCATAAGTTCATCCATCTTTCCACTCAACACATTAATTTCTTCTATCGCATGCACTTTTTATTAGATGATCTTTCAGTGTGCCATTGAGAATAATTAACCATAATATTATCTAGGAGTTTAGTAGCATCTCCTAAAGTGATTTCCATAAAAGTGCCTCCCACGGCTGAATCTAAAAGATTTCTAGAAGCAAAATTCAATCCGGCATAAAAATTCTGTATAATCATCCACAAATTCAAACCATGAGTAGGGCAATTACGTATCATTAATTTCATTCTCTCCCAAGCTTGTGCAACATGTTCATGATCAAGTTGTTTAAAGTTCATAATATCATTTCTAAGAGAGATGATCTTAGCGGGAGGAAAATACTTAGAGAGAAAAGCATCTTTGCACTTGTTCCATGAATCAATACTATTCTTAGGCAAAGACGAAAACCAAGATTTAGCACGATTTCTAAGCGAAAAAGGAAATAGCTTCAATTTAATGACATCATTATTGACATCTTTTTTCTTTTGCATATCACATAAATCAACGAAGCTATTCAGATCGGCATCTTCACTGGGAAGGCCGGCGAATTGATCTTTCATAACAAGATTCAACAAAGCAGTATTAATTTGACAAGATTCAGCATCGGTAAGAGGAGCAACCGGAGTGCTAAGGAAATCATTATTATTGGTATTGGTGAAGTCACACAATTTAGTAGTATCTTTAGCCATCGCGACAAACAAGCAATCTAGCACACGAGCAAACAAGGGCAAACGGGCAAAAAGAGGCAAACAGAGAGGGAGGATAGAGAGAGAGGGCGAATAAAACGGCAAGGGTGAACTGGGGGGGGGGAGAGGAAAACTAGAGTCAAATGGCAAATAATGTAATGCGAGAGATAGGGATTGTGATGGGTACTTGGTATATTGACTTTTGCGCAGACTCCCCAGCAACGGCGCCAGAAATCCTTCTTGCTACGTCTTGAGCTTGTGTTGGTTTTCCCCGAAGAGGAAGGGATGATGCAGCAGAGTAGTGTAAGTATTTCCCTCAGTTTTTGAGAACCAAGGTATCAATCCAATAGGAGGCCACGCTCAAGTCCCTCGTACCTGCACAAAACGATAGCTACTCGCAACCAACGCGATTAGGGGTTGTCAAGCCCTTCACGGTCACTTACGAGAGTGAGATCTGATAGATAGAATATTTTTGGTATTTTTGATATAAAGATGCAAAGTAAAAAGTAAAGGCAAAGTAAATAGAAGAACAATATTAAAGTGATGGAGATTGATATGATGAGAATAGACCTGGGGGCCATAGGTTTCACTAGTGGCTTCTCTCAAGAGCATAAGTATTCTACAATGGGTGAACAAATTACTGTTGAGCAATTGACAGAATTGAGCATAATTATGACAATATCTAGGCATGATCATGTATATAGGCATCACGTCCGTGACAAGTAGACCAAAACGATTCTGCATCTACTACTATTATTCCACTCATCGACCGGTATCCAGCATGCATCTAGAGTATTAAGTTAAAAACAGAGTAACGCTTTAACCAAGATGACATGATGTAGAGAGATAAATTCATGCAATATGAAATAACCTCATCTTGTTATCCTCGATGGCAACGATGCAATACGTGCCTTGCTGCCCCTTCTGTCACTGGGAAAGGACACCGCAAGATCGAACCCAAAGCTAAGCACTTCTCCCATGGTAACAACTACCAATCTAGTTGGCCAAACCAAACGGATAATTCGAAGAGACTTGCAAAGATAACCAATCATACATAAAAGAATTCAGAGAAGATTCAAATATTATTCATAGATAGTCTTGATCATAAACCCACAATTCATCGATCTCAACAAACACACCGCAAAAAGAAGATTACATCGAATAGATCTCCACGAGAGAGGGGGAGAACTTTGTATTGAGATTCAAAGAGAGAGAAGAAGCCATCTAGCTACTAACTATGGACCCGAAGGTCTGAGGTAAACTACTCACACTTCATCGGAGGGGCTAGGATGATGTAGAAGCCCTCCGTGATGACGGCCCTCTTCCGGCGGAGCTTCGGAACAGACCCCAAGATGGGATCTTGTGGATACAGAAATTTGTGGCGGTGTAATTAGGTTTTTGGCTGCTGTTCTGATCGTTTGGGGGTACGTGTGTATATATAGGAGGAAGAAGTACGCCGGAGGAGCAACGAGGGGCCCACGAGGCAGGGGGCGTGCCGTAGGGGGGTGCCCCCACCCTCGTGCCCGCCTCTTTTGTTCCTTCGAGCAGGGTCCAAGTCTCCTGGATCACGTTCGGTTAGAAAATCACGTTCCCAAAGATTTTATTCCGTTTGGACTCCGTTTGATATTCTGTTTCTCCGAAACACTGAAATAGGCAAAAAAATCAATTCTGGGCTGGGCCTCCGGTTAGTAGGTTAGTAGCAAAAATAATATAAAAGTGGAAACTAAAGCCCAATATAGTCCAAAACAGTAGATAATATAGCATGGAGCAATCAAAAATTATAGATACGTTGGAGACGTATTACATGCCATTGGTATTCTAATTTACGTGTTTTGCACATACTCGAAGTACTAGTAAGGTACACGTGCATTGCACGCATCAGATTTTGCAACCAAATTATGAATAAATACCACACTATAGCATCTAAGCTCTGAGTCATATATGCCTGATGTAGCCCTTCGTTTAATTCTTATAGTTCATCTCAATAAAAATCAATTAGTTTTTATAAAAAAGCTAAGAACGCGGGAATAGGAAAAACATGGGATTATAGTGGAATGTCGTCTTGAATCCTACAGGATTGTACGAGTGTTTGATTGTGCATAGAAAAAACACAGAATTCTTTCAAAGAGGTTTGAGTGGATGGGATGTTTCCTATGAAATCTAGTGCAAATGAATCATATGGAAAAATTCCTCTGGTTTACAATCCTACGAATCAAACAACCAAGATATGAAAAATTCCTAATGATTAGAATCATCCAAAATTCCTTTGAGAATCCTTTGAATCAAAGAATCCCTTAATCTATTTTAGGATTCATGGAATTGTGCATTGTAAAGCATAAAATAAAAAATAATAATGGAAATTCAACTAGAAAAAAGTTTGGGCAATTATGATACGGAAGATTCTAGAACAAAAGAGAATCACTTTTGTTTTGAGGTTTGTGCACTATGCTTAAGTTCAACCATGGAGTCCGCTAGATTGTACATGTGGCAAAATCCGGTGGGGGGCTAGAAGATGGTGCGAGGGGCCGAGTGGAGGGAGACTATGAAGGAATGCACAAGTACGAGATCGATATTTAGAGAGAGGGGGCGAACACGTGTGTTGTTGCGCATTGGCGGAGCCATGAAAAATAAATGAGCTAGGGGGCCAAGCATTGCTAATCCTTTACGAGGAGGGTCAATTCATGAACTTAAACCATTTTAGCAGCAATTGTCTAATGATCACATTCATATTAGCCTCGATATATAGTGATGTTAGGGGGGAGGGGGGCAGGGCCCTTACTGCCCCCTGTCTTCACCACTGGATATATAATTAATGCGGGTGTATTAGCTATATATGTTAATCCTATATAGAGAGGTATAGATTGATCGATGTCGACGTGGGAAAGAGGGTGAGACCTCACTGGATATATCGATTGATCGGTTTGTGTGGAAAACTATGAAAGACCTAGCTATATACACACATACATAGAGGAACATCGATCATTGCGCATGCACGCGTGAGAGATAAAGAATGCCCGATATGATGGAGAGGGGGATGTGTGTGGGTGCCTTCATGGGAGACGGACCTAAAGAAAAATATTGCATGCGTGCGATGGATAATGCCGACTGGTAGTGTGTGTGCAAGCATGCACGAGAGAAAGTTAGTGGTACAATTATAAAGAGAAGACTACTGTGTGGGTGTAAAAGAATAGGTGAGGTCCTGATGTTTGAAACCCATGCATGCATGAATATAACAGAGATCTACACGGTGTGGTTTGGAAACGAGCATGTTGTAATGTATACACATTGAACAAGGTCAGACTGATTTGAATTTGAGATACCGATGGCAGACATCATTTGGCCATGTCGCATCCGTGCATGGACACACTATTCTAATTGGAGATGATGGGCGGCTTTCGCATCACATATCTATATCTATACCCCTATATTGTGTGCGGGTAACTTTAACTTTGAAAGATGGTCGTTGGATGAGGCGAATCCGATGGTCCAAAGATGGCAAATTTGAGAACTACTAGCCGCTGGATATCATCTAGATTCCACCAGATTTCGCCACATGTATAATCTAGAAGACTCCATGGTTGAACTTAAGCATAATGCACAAACATCAAAACACAAGCACTTCTTTATGTCTTATTACTTTATTTTTTTTTCTACATGATTTGCCATTATTTGTTTTTAGTTTATGTCTTACGACGCACAATTCCATGAATCTTAAAATAGATTAGCTTTCTTATAAAAACTAGATGATTTTGAATGAAATGAACTATAAGAATTAAACGAACATCTACATCATGCATATATGACTCAAAGCTTGCATGCTATAATGTGGTATTTATTCATAATTTGGTTGCCAAATCTCATGCGTGCAATGCACGTGTACCTTACTCTAGTCTAAATGGTGTTTGTGTGTGTGTGTTGTGCGTGTTGAGGTGCAAATTTTCTTTTTTTTTTGGGTACACGTTAAGCTTGTTCTTCCGAAATTTCAATCCGCGCCTTGTTATGCCGAAAATTCAAGCTAGCGTCTCTATCTATCATACTGCGAAACTCCCGCCTCTTCAACCCGCGCCTTGTTAGCCCGAAATATTTATGATATATCTTTGTCTTATTGTGCTCCGACAACTCCCTCCATCTCAACCCGCACCTTGCTATTCCGAAATTACAACGCGCGGGAAAACTCCCACCGCCTGTGAAATCCCGACACACGAAATGCCTGTGGTACCCCTGAACTGAAAGAACCGCCTCAAATCGGTGGGGGTACTTTCGTAACTTACCCCACATGTCGGACAAGCGCGTCCCTAAGCCATGGTTGCCCACTGCCATCCCATCCGCCCACCCATTCGTACACCGAGGCCGCGAAAACCCGCGACGAAACCCCACACCCTGCTCCGTCGGCCACCCAGCCGGAGCCTCTTCCCCGACGACGTCGTTCACAGCAACACCTCGACGTCCGTCATCCACCGTACTGGATGAGGATCCGTCGTCGATCTCATCGTCCCACCGGTTCAGCCACCCCGCCCCGACGTTCCCCTCGTCTTTCGCGCCACCTCCATTCCCACACTGCCGTCTGCACCTACACCACCGGAAGAGCATCATCATCCCCGTTTCCTCGGGTGAAGCTGCGGCCTAATCGGCGCCACCAAAGAGGTTGTACACTAATCGCTGCATTTTCTTCTTGATTCGATCTCACGGTGCTGCCGGCGCTCTGTCCCGAGCCGACACGGCGCGGCTCCATCCACGGCGGCATCGCTGGCCACTTCCTCCACGGCGTCGCTCCCAGGACGGCGATGTCCACATCAGTAGGAGTTGCTGCTGCTTTAGCTCTTGCTCACGCTGCTGCTCTACTCTTGCTCTCGGTCCCCTACCTGGTCTGCTCTTGCTATTGCTCTTGCTCGCGCTGCTGCTCTCGCTCTTGCTCTTGCTTGCGATGCTGCTCCAATTTAGCTACACTTTAGTCGAGTGAATCGACTTTTGGGTCAGTCATTTTTCAGGGGGTGGGAGGGATCGCCAGGGTGAAGGAAGAACCATCCGCAGCGAGGAGGTACCCCACCATCTATCTTAGGGTTCAGGATGGGGGCGGTGGTTGCCGTCGGTGGCAGGGCATTGGCGGGGCGGTGGCGTGGGGATCGCCGGAGAAAAAAGCTCGCCACGGGGGGGGGGGGCTAGAGGGATGGCCGGGGCGGCGGTGGACTGGTGGTGGGGAGTATTTTTGGGGCAGGAGGGGCGGCGCACCGCCGGCCGCGGGCGGCGGGGGGCTGCTGTTTGGCCGGTGGTGCCTGGCGGCTCAGGGGGTGGAGGTTGAAGATGAACCGCAGGCCCTTGATTTCGTATCCAACGGCTGCAAAATCGACTGACCAGAGATGGAAAAGTCAGTGAACCGACGTGTAGCCTCACCTTGCTAGTGCGTTCAGTTTTGACAGCAAAATTCAGTTTCGACAGTTTAGTTCAGTTTCGACAGTTAAGTTCAGTTTCGACAGTTAAATTCAGTTTCGACAGTTAGGTTCAGAGATGAGCGGCTGATGTATTTTACATCTAGCACTTTGTGGTTATGTATTTTACATTACGTATTGGAGATGCTATTAGAATTCCACTTAGGTTAATGTTGTTCGTTGTCTCTCTTGTCCTACTTCAGCCTCGGCGTCGTACTATTCACCGGAGCTGCTCCAATGACGAAACCCTCCATCACAGCGGAGCAGTACCTCGGGCTCCATCTCCAGACGCCTAAGATCTTCTTCCCCACCTCTGACAGCCAAGTCAGCCGGAGCATCCTCACCAGCCAACCCAATCACGTTGAGATCAACATGGCTTCGCCAAAGAGGTTGTACACTTGTTGCATCTCTTTTTTACTCTACATGTTATATATATTGTCCACTGAGCACTCGTAGAAACGGAAAATATGATTATTTTATTCTACTATATGACAAGCAGTGAGGTACTAGGCAACTTAGCTATCCGTGATGGACTCTCTTGATTGTCATCATTATTTATCTCTGCGCGTTTGAGCTGTCCATTTGTCGATGGGCCTGGGAGTTGAGCTAGTATGGTAGTGGCCTGGGTCCAAAGTAATAGAAGTAGCACAAAAACATTTTTTAGTGTAGGATTTTCCTTGCTCAAGCCTGCCTACTAGAATCGCCAGTGCTTGAAAGGAAAAGTGAATGAAAAACATCGGAATTGGAAAGTTTCCTATGGTACTACTTTTCATGAATTTGGTGCAAAGGAATGGAGCAAAGGAAAACTGTAGGATTTGTTCCTTTAGTGTCTCCTTGAAAGAAAAACCGTAGGAATTCTAACTTCCACTTCTCCTCCTTTTCATATTCCTATTCATCAAGCACAAGACCAAGAGATAGTAGCATAATAGCATTATAACCGTACATTTTCTTGTGGTTTGACTTAATCTCACCATGCTTTTTTGCATCCTGTGATCTTCCAATTGTTGTGAATCAAACACCCAGATTGGTAGAAATCCTGTGTTTTTAAATTCTCTGTTTTGCACGTGCATTCCTATCATATTCCTGTCTATTTCCTATCACTGCATTGTTAGAATCCTCAAATTCAAACAAGCCCTTACTCAATTACTTCTGTTATAGATATGTGTCAAAGAAAACCTTGTGTGGTTTGTCCTGCTCCTACGGCGCTGTGCTCCACCCCAGCTCAGCTGCTCCAACGACGGAAGGGTTCACCACAGCAGGGATCCACTCTCCAGACTGTCTTTCACCGCCTCAGATCTTCTTCCCCGCTGCGGCAGCCACGGCAACTGCATTACCATCATCAACTGAGCAGATGACCTTGAGGACTACATGGGTCCGCAAGAGAGGTCGCACTCTTCCGTGCTTGCTTATGTTATGCGTCGCTTAATATGATGACATGCTACATTATCGTCGTGTTCACCTATTAGACTCCGAGTCAGGTCCAAACTAATGCTGAAACTTGAGTTTTTAAATGGTTGTGGGGTACATATTGGGGCAGCAATCAGTACTATCTGTCTACTATCTGGTTAATCTCCGGTGTCTACTATGAATTTCATGTTGGTTGCAAACAAACATTAAAGGAGCCATTATCTGTATTTTAAACTAAAGATATTATCTGCCTGCTATCATTGGTTTTGGGTCTATCCACAGTTTGCTACCATCACTTTGGATTTGTGCATGCAGTCCTTACATAATCTCACTATGTTTTATTCCTATGCATGCCAGTTATTGTACACAATGGAAATGATCATGTAGAGCAAAAGAGATGAGCCTTGCGTGGCAATACAATTTCATGCATACGTCGTTCCATGGTGGGCGCAAAGGCAGCCCCCCCTCCAGCCATTTCGGATCATAATCAAGAGGAAAATAACTGTTCTGAGGGGGATTTAGAAGGAGAAAACCACTCCTATTTACCCCATGAGGTCTTCGCTCTAACTTGGCATGCTGATGTTGGTAATATCATGCATATGGTGCCTTGCATTGCTTACTGTATACATTAAAGATGTCATCTTCTTAGTTTAGACATGCTTTGTGTCAATGCCATCTGTTTAGTTTCTTTATCGTATATGTGAATCATGCAATGCCATCTTGTCTAGCCAGGCATCATATATGTGAATTTTGCAATGCCACCCTGGTTAGCTAGTCATCTTATATGTCAATTATATCATGCCATCATTTTTTATTACGTGTTAAATTTGTCAACAATTTTAGTACATTCAATTACTCTTCTTGTGCATCAGCCATTCGACACGGTCATGGAAAAATCTGGAGTGGAAAGAAGGTCTTCAAAGCAGACAATGCTATCTGATGAAGCGCATGTCTTGCTGGTTACCGATAGCTCCTCAGAGCAGGATTCAGAGACAGATGACCAGTCATATTCCCCCCCGAGGTGCATGTCCTAACTTGGCAGGGTTATGTTGCTCATATCGTGCGTATGTTATCTTGCAATGCTATGTCATTTGCTTAGTTTAGACATACTTTGTGTGAATGCCACCTGTTTAGTGTCTAATTACCATATATGTGAATTATGCAATGCCATCTTGTTGCAAGACATTATATATGTGAATTATGCAATGTTATCTTGTTGCAAGGCATTATGTATGTGAATTATGCAATGCCATGCTGTTTAGGCAAGCGTCATATATGTGAATTATATCATGCCGTCCTTTTTTTGTATTTCTCATTGCTTTCGTCGACAGTGTTTGTATATTCAACTGCTCTTCCTGTGCATCAGCCATTTGAATTGTGATGGAGAAATCTGGAGTGAAAACAAGGTCTTCAAGGCAGACAATGCTACCTGCTAAAGCAGATATCTTGCTGGTTACAGATAGCTCTTCAGAGGAGGATTCAGAGGTAGATGACCAGTCCTATTATCCCCCTGAGGTGTATGCTCAAACTTGGCAGGGTTATATTACTCATATAATGCATATGTTGTATTGCAATGCTTAGTTTTTACATCATATACACAATATTGAATGCCATCTCCTGTGTTGACACATCATATATGCGATTGCCCTCTACTCACTTCCTTAGTATATAAATCATATATTTGAATTATGTCATGCCATGATGTTTACATAGACAGCATGTATCGGAATTATGGCATGCCAACCCATTTTCTAAAGACATAGTATAGTTATATCATCTCATCCTGTTTACATAGTCATCATATTTTAAATTATGTCATTCTATCCGTGAATTATATCATGCCATCATGTTTCCATCGATGGCATGTTTGTGATTTATGGCATGCCAACCACTTTATAGACACATCGTATAGTTATATCATGTCATCCTGTTTACATAGTCATCATATTTTGAAGTATGTCATTCTATCCTGTTTAGTTAGCCATCATACATGTGAAATTGTGTCATGCTATCCTGTTTAATTAGCCATCATATATGTGAAATTATGTCCTGCTATTCTGTTTGCTTAGACAACATAAATGTTAATTATTTCATGCCCCGTTTTCTTCCCTACTATCCATTGCACCTGTCTATCTTACAATGTCTGTACATTCAATTACTTTTCTTGTTTATCAGCCATTTCAATTGGAGAGAGTGATGGCAGTATCTGTGGGAGTAAAAACACGGTCTTCGGAAAAGATCGTGCTACCTGTCGATGCAGATAGAACCACGGTTGTACTTGCCCAAGAACCAGCCCACCACACATAACCCACACTCATGCAGATTGTACCCCTACCCAGTTGGACAGGCAACCAGCCACACCCCTTCTAACCCCAACCCCAGCAGATAGACACCCAGTTCCCGTTGACACAACACCGTCTCCACCATAGAGCACCCAAACACGAGGAGTTAGTAAGGCAACTGCAGTGCCCAAATCACGAGGAGCACCACTCCGAACCTGAAGTCAACGCTTAAAGCAGAAGAATAATTGTTCTCAGGTCAGGTTCCATAGTTATGGTTCATACTACTTTGCTGTTGCATCACTGTATTTACTGATACCAACTAATTTCAAATTTGAAGGATGCAATTGAAACTCCAATGGCGCAACAGGTATGTTTTAAACATGTTTCTTCAATGTGTTTGGATGTTTGCTGTTGTAACTTGCTCTATGTTGATTTCAGTTTCAATTGAATAAACAGTTATGTTCTCATGCCATGCACATTACAAGTGTTGTTATTGCTGTGTAGTTTCCCACACTTATATTCTGTCTATGCTGCTTTGTCTTAAATAGATATGATTCGAACTGTATCTATCTTGATTTGGCAACATAAACTAGAATGATATAGACCATATAGTGACCATACTACATAGATATATGTTTGTTTCAGGCTGTTATCCTGTCCACCTTACTAGTGAACTCAAAATGAGTTTCATATACTACATTGTAAACCTAAGATGTGTTTGTTTGTTTCTCTTTTAGAACGCGGATAAAATATTGGAGAAGAGTACCCTGTTATGCAATGGTAAGGGAAGTAATGCAGATAAGTTTCAAGATAGTGAGACATCCCTGTTGGTCTCCAAGAAAGCTGATAAAAACTATATTGAAGACACTAAGACAACCCCAAAGTCCTGTCTTGATGTACTGTTCGAGTTACTGGCTACCACTGCTAGCACCAGCTCTTCGAACTCGTTGCATGAATCAGTTCGGCTTCTTGATTCTCAACTTCAAGTTGAAAGACATCGATCAGATGTTATGCGACAGGAAGCCGAAGAACTGAGGAAGTCCCTGCAGAATTCAGATGCATACTTTTTGGTGCAACAGCAAGCGCTGGAGGACTTAAGCGCCAAACAAGAGAAAGTTAATAAGCTTGCTAAGCATCTTGCCAGCATTATTGGTACCCAGGATATTGTTTCTTGAGCTCTTCTGAAGTGGTTTCAGTTCTGGACTTGTTTTGCTGCGGCGTTTATATGCTGCTGTGTTCCCTATATTTGCACTGGTGGCGAACTTTGATGCCCAGTGGATGTAATATGTGTAATAGTCGTGATAGCCTAGTGTAAGTTGCTTGCTTATTTATTTCCTTGTTGTCTTGTTTATTTGTTTGCTTGTAGTCAGTGCAGTTCTTTTTCTGCGGTTTTCTAGTGGCTGCAATGACCTATTTTTTAAAACTAGGCCACAATAACCATGGGCTAATATTTACTATAGTGACACTGGGCCTCCTACGGGCCGTAGAAACAGTGGGCCATCTATGGGCCGTATAAACAATGGGCCTTCTACGTGCCGTAGAAACAATGGGCCTTCTACGGGCCGTAGAAACAATGGGCCTTCTACGGGCCATATCATCAATGGGCCTTATACGGGCCATATGATCGATTGGCCAAACATGGGCCAAACAGACCACATTCTGGCCGTAAACGGGCTAGAGTTGGAATCGTCCGTTCATGGGCCGAACATAACGGGCCATCGTTAATAGGCCATATTTGATGACGCTATGAAAACGGCCCAACGTATTAATGGACCACAAACGGGCCGACTGTAACCACGGGCTGAAGTTGGCCCACAAGCAGAAAATGACGGTAATGGGCCGTAAGTAAAAGAATGCTGGAAAATAGCCCAAGAATAAATGGGCTCTGAGAAGGCCGAAAGATAACATGGGTTGGAAATGGCCCAACGGAATAACGGTCCGTTAATGGGTATAAAGTGATACACTGTTCTTTACGGGCCAGTTTCACCACGGGCCGTTAATGGGTGTAAAGTGATACACTGTTCATTACGGGCGAGTTTCACCACGGGCCGTTAGTAGGCCAAGAGTTACATAGGGCCTCATATGGGCCAAAAGATGTCATGGGCCACACACGGGCCATAAGTGAAAATGGGCTGGAATCATATTGGATGGCCCAGATGACGCTACTAGGCCTAATTTGAATAGGGCATAACGGGCCTTGGGTTAGCGGGCTGTAAATGGGCTATATGCGAATAGGCCGTTAACAGGCTTTCCATGGGCCGGCCCGCCACCTTCTGACCAAGTCAAACGGCTGGCCTTTTCACAGGATGGGCCTCTGTTGGTCCGTGCCACGTGTCGACGTATCATAGGTACCTTCTGTCCAATGAGTGGATGACATCTGTCCCAGCGATGAGCCGACACGTGTTCCCTCCAGCCAATGATGATTTTACACGTGGAAAAATCCCCATTGGTCTGGGGCTCTTAACGGGTTATCGGATCCAAAACCCGACCCGATAGCTTAACGGCGTTCCGTTACGGTGGATGCCATGTTTCGGTCACCCTTGACGAAAGTACTTCTATGACGTGCGATTTATCGTCATGGAAGTGGACACTTCCGTGATGATAATTTTAGTAATGTCATGGAACACTTCTATGACAGCACAGGTATGACTATCCTGATTATGTCATAAAATCGTCATGGATGTACATGCATGGCAGAAAACATGACCTACTGTGACAAACACGTATCATCACGGAAGTGTATTTTTTTGTAGTGATAACTCTTTACGACAAACTCATTATCACCTCCATAACCGAGCAATATTTCCTTAGTCCTCTAAGGAAAATTTTGATCGTTGTCCAGTGATCTACTCCTGGATCACTATTGTACCCCTTTGCGAAACTCATGGCAAGGTACACAATAGGTCTGGTATACATCATGGCATACTTTATAGAACCTATGGCTGAGGCATAGGGAATGACTTTCATTCTCTCTCTATCTTCTGCCGTGGTCGGGTTTTGAGTCTTACTCAACTTCATACCTTACAACACAGGCAAGAGCTCCTTCTTTGACTGTTCCATTTTCAACTACATCAAAATCTTGTCAAGGTATATACTCATTGAAAAACTTATCAAGCGTCTTGATCTAGATCTTGATGCTCAATATGTAAGAAGCTTCACCAAGGTCTTTCTTTGAAAAACTCCTTTCAAACACTCCTTTATGCTTTCCAGAAAATTCTACATAATTTCCAATCAACAATATGTCATTCACATATACTTATCAGAAAGGCTGTAGTGCTCCCACTCACTTTCTTGTAAATACAGGCTTCACCGCAAGTCTATATAAAACTATATGCTTTGATCAATTCATCAAAGCGTATATTCCAACTGCGAGATGCTTGCACCAACCCATAGATGGATCGCTGGAGCTTGCACACCTTTTTGCACCTTTAGGATTGAGAAAACCTTTTGGTTGCATCATAAACTCTTCTTTAATAAATCCATTAAGCAATTCAGTTTTGACATCCATTTGCCAGATTTCATAAAATGTGACAATTGCTAACATGATTTGGACAGACTTAAGCATCGCTATGAGTGATATAATCTCATCATAGTCAACACCTTGAACTTGTTGAAAACATTTTGCGACAAGTCGAGCTTTTTAGATAGTAACACTACCATCAGTGTTCGTCTTCCTCTTGAAGATCCATTTATTCTCAATGGCTCACCGATCATTGGGCAAGTCAATCAAAGTCCATACTTTGTTCTCATACATGCATCATATCTCAGATTTCATGGCCTCAAGCCATTTATAGGAATCTGGGCTCATCATCGCTTCCTCATAGTTCGTAGGTTTGTCATGTTCTAGTAACATGACTTCCAGAATAGGATTATCGTACCACTCTAGTGCGGACCGTACTCTGGTTGACCTACAAGGTTTGGTAGTAACTTGATCTGAAGTTTCATGATCATCATCATTAGCTCCCTCACTAATTGGTGTAGGAATCACTGGAACTGTTTTCTGTGATGAACTACTTTCCAATTCGGGAGAAGGTACAATTACCTCATCAAGTTCTACTTTCATCCCACTCACTTCTTTCGAGAGAAACTCCTTCTCTAGAAAGGATCCATTCTTAGCAGCAAAGATCTTGCCTTCGGTTCTATGATAGAAGGTATACCCAACAGTTTCCTTTGGGTATCATATGAAGATGCACTTCTCCAATTTAGATTCGAGCTTATCAGGCTGAAATTTTTCACATAAGCATCACAACCCCAAACTTTAAGAAACGACAGCTTAGGTCTCTTGCTAAACCATATACAGTGTCATCTCAATGGATTTAGATGGTTCCCTATTTAACATGAATGCAGCTATCTCTAATGCATAACCCCAAAACGATAGTGGTAAATCGGTAAGAGACATCATAGATCACACCATATCCAATAAAGTACGGTTACGACGTTTGGACACACCATTACGCTGTGGTGTTTCGGGTGGGGTGAGTTGTGAAACTATTCCACTTGTTTTAAATGAAGGCCAAACTCGTAACTCAAATATTCGCCTCCGCGATCAGATCGTAAAAACTTTACTTTCTTGTTATGATGATTCTCCACTTCACTATGAAATTCTTTGAACTTTTCAAATGTTTGAAACTTGTGTTTCATTAAGTAGATATACCCATATCTGCTCAAATCATCTGTGAAGGCCAGAAAATAATGATACTTGCCGCGAGCCTCAACACTCATCGGACTGCATACATCAGTATGTATTATTTCCAATAAGTGAGTTGCTCGCTCCATTGTTCCAGAGAACGAAGTCTTAGTCATCTTGCCCATGAGGCATGCTTAACAAGTATCAAATGATTCATAATCAAGTGATTCCAAAAATCCATCCACATGGAGTTTCTTCACGCGCTTTACACCAATATGACCTAAACAGCAGTGCCACAAATATGTTGTACTATCAATATCAACTTTGCATCTTTTGGCATCAATATTATGAATATGTGTATCACTACGATCGAGATTAAATAAACCATTCACCTCAGGTGTATGACCATAGAAGGTTTTATTCATGTAAACAGAACAACAATTATTCTCTGACTTAAATGAATAACCATATTGGAATAAACATGATCTTACCATATTCATGCTCAAAGCAAACACCAAATAACATTTATTTCAGGTTCAACACTAATCCCGAAGGTAGAGGGAGTATGCAATGGTGATCGTATCAACCTTGGAATCACTTCCAATAGACATCGTCACTTCACTCTTAACTAGTCCCTGTTCATTTTGCAGCTCACGTTTTGTGTTACTAATCTTAGCAACTAAACCGGTATCAAATACCCATGGGCTACTATGAACACTAGTAAAGTACACATCAATAACCTATATATCAAATATACCTTTTGTTCACTTCTCCATCCTTCTTATCTACCAAGTATTTGGGGTAGTTCCGCTTCCAGTGACCATTCCCTTTGCAGTAGAAGCACCCAGTTTTAGGCTTAGGTCTATCTTTGGGCTTCTTCACGAGAATGTGTGACGCCCCGAGACCGTTGCTCCGGGTGTCTACCAGTTATTCACTGTTGTTGCCTTGTCATTTGTTTGCATGTCATGCATTTCATATCATGTCATCATGTGCATCGCATTTGCATACGTGTTCGTCTCATGCATCCGAGCATTTTCCCCGTTGTCTGTTTTGCATTCTGGCACTCCTATGTCCTCCGGCGTCCCCTTTTGTCTCTTTTCGTGTGCGGGTGTAAACTCTCTCGGAATGGACCGAGATTTGCCAAGCGGCCTTGGTATACCACTGGTAGACCGCCTGTCAAGTTTCGTGCCATTTGGAGTCCGTTTGATACTCCAACGGTTAACCGGGGAACCGTAAAGGCCTCGTGTGTGTTGCAGACCAACACCCCTCCAAAGTGACCAAAAACTCATCCAAACCCTCTCCATCCTCTCGGTCGTTCAATCACGATCGCGTGGCCGAAAACCGCACCTCATTTGGACTCTCCTAGCTCCCTCCACCTATAAATATGTGTCTCCCTCCGAATTTTCCGCGCAGTACAAACCCTAGCACCACTCCCTTCGCGCCGCCGGACGATTCTTCCTTCGCCGCCAGATATGTCCAGCCGCCACCTCGCTCCGTCCAATCAGCGAGCGCCACGTCGCCCGCCACCGCGTCCCGCGCCACTCACAGCTCGCCACGTCGCCTCGCCGGCTCCCCTGCAGCTGCGCGGGCCCGCCAGGCCCATCTCCGGCCCGCCCGAGCCGCCCCGGGCCCGAGCGCCTACGCCTCCCTCCGCCGCGCGTCCCCGCGTCCCGCGCCAGCTTCGTCTCCGGCCGCTGCCAATAAGGAGCTCGCCGGCCACCGCCGCGCCGTCCCCGCCGCCCGGCGACCCGCGCCGCCGCCTCCTTTATCCGCCCCGCGCCGCAAGGGTTCCCGCGTCCCTGCTCGACGCGCGCAGCCGCCATGGCGCCCGGGCTGCGGCAGGAGCTCGCGTGTTCGCCGGAGTTGCGCCGCTCGCCGGAGTCGTCATCGCCGGCCGCCTCGTCGCCGGATCCCGGCGAGGTGGACGAGATCCACCGGTTCCTCGTACCAAATGCCTCCTCGCCGTCCTGGATCTCCTTGTCCTTGGACGTCTTCGTCCCGTTGACTTTTCCCGCGAGGTCTAAATTTCTCCAAGTCCCCGAAGTTTCCAATATTTTGTGGCTACCTTCATCATGCCATAACTTTGTGGTCGCTGCTCCGTTTTGCATGCATGATATATCAAAATGTTCGCCAAGATGCCCTCTTCATTTTGTTCCATTGCACCATGCTTGTTTGAGTCCATCTTGATGCCCTAATTGTTGATGCAAGAGTGCTATATAATGTTAGATCCTGATTCTTATCAGATTATGAGCATTTGTCATTTTTTCCATGATTATTTTGTGATGCATATGGGCATGAGCTCTACATGTGTTTTGTTATATCCCATGCCATCTTTACAAGGGTGTATGCCATGTATTTTTGTGATCATTGTGGTGACTAGCACAAGCATGCAAAGTAGCTCTCGTCATTTCCCTGATGTTATTTTTATGCCATGTATTCATGTTGCTACAGAGTGATCCATGCCTCTTTTGAGCATGTTCAGTAAAGATGATTTTGAGATATGGTTATGCTCTATCCATCCATGTCCTTGTTTGCATTTATGGAGTCCCCTAGCATGACTCAATCTTGCTCTACTTTTGCTATAAAATGTTCCTGGCAGATTGTTTACATGTTAATCAATTTTGCCAAGGTTGTTGTAGTTGATCCATGCATGCTATGAGATTGTTCTTGCCATGGTTAGCTTCTTGAATATGTCTTCTTGCTGGGAGTATGCTTAGTTTTTCATGCAATGCCTTGTGTTGAGTGCATCGAGCTCGCAAACATGCCTACGTAACTCTGTTTATGTGTAACATCTCAAAATTCTAAATTTTGGAATGTTATAATAATTAAAATATATGATTGTTGATTGATTGTTGAGTGATTGATTGAGTGGAATTTATTAGAATTTTAAACTTTTGAAGTTTTGTTGATAGGGAATAAAATGGACTTTCCAAATAAAAAGTTATTGTTTGAAAATATTTGAATTTGGAAATATTTCAAACTTCATGCCACTCAATGATCCTCATGATTTCTTCAATGAAAGAGAGTGGGAAGTAAAGAAAAATTTCATTTTAAAGTTGTCATTTAATTTATTTATTTTTTAACTCAAAGTGGCATTTGAGTTTTATTCAAAAGCTTTTTTGACAAAGAACACTTGAACAAAAGTGTTGAGAGGGAGTAACATGACACCCCAAAAATGTTGGAATAAATTTTCCATAGAGTTTTGAAAGTCATTTTGATTTTTGTTTGAATTTAAAAAAATGACTTTTCAAAAAGTATTTTATTTGACCCTGGAAAATATCCCATGAAATTGGGCTTATTTTTCTGATCATTTGGATATATAATGCTCCTATATTTTGTTTTCATTTTATTTTCTAAAATGATTTTTCTTCGCGGGTTATTCAAAAAAAGGGAAGGTACTGTTTTTTTGGGCCAAATGCGGCCCGATCCGAACCGAATCATCTCCTTCCTCCAGGCAAGATACTCACGATCTACAGCCACCGCCGGAGCATCGCCGGAATCGCGGGATTCGCGAAATCCCTCGCTCCCTCCTCCAAGACGACCTCCTCCCCCTATAAATAGCCACATCGCGCATCCATTCCCCCACCTAGTCCCTCCTCTCCTCGCCCCACGTCACCGAGCCGCCCCGCCGGAGTTCGCCGGAGCCGCCGCCGCCATTTGCTCCGCCCCACCCACCGCCAGCCCTCCCCGCCACCCACCACCGTGACCAGCTGCTCCGCCCCGCTCCGCCGCCCCCGCCCATCCCCTCGCCTCGCCCGGAGGACCACCGGAGCCACTCCGCCCGAGCCGCTCGCCGGAACAACTACAGTAATCCCGACCTGCCTTTTTTCGTTCTGTTTTTAAAATAGAATAGTTTCAATCTTGTAAAATCCATAGTTAATTATCTACGAGGTATTTTTGAGTGATTCCAACTGCCTTGGATCACAAATTTTATGAAGTTTCTGTTAGTTCAATTGTATTTCATATTTGAGTAAATTTGTGTTTGTATGAATTTTCTCAAATCACTAGATTTGAGCTATTTTGAGTTAGGAATATTATTTTCGACCGATTCTTTTTGCTACTGGTTACTTATTAGACTAGCTACGCAGTAGTGTTTAGTTTGCATGTTAGTGAGTTAGTTAGATTAGCTTTTTATCGTAAACAGTACTGTTTACTCTTTTTTTAGTACTGTTTGTAGTTTAATTATTATTAATTAGTTTTAATTAGTTTCTTTTGCTAGTTTTCTCCAGTGTGTCATATATTCTATTGTTTAACAGTAGGTGATTTATAGGATTTACTAGACTTAGTATTCTTGAGGTTCTAGGTGTTGTTTGTTGTGTGACTAGTTGCTAGCAATAGGAATAGTGTTAGAGGTTCTAGGTACTATTAGAATTTTATTATAGGAAAAATACTTTATATTACATAGCAAATAATTATTTTTACCTTGTGTTAAGTATTTTTTTGTTTTAGGATTTTTTTACGTGTTGTTAGGTAGAGTTGTTGTGGTTTAGATTAGCCCTATAAGTTTATTTGAGTGATTTGGAGTTTTATTTGGTTTTTACCTTTGATCCTATTTGGATTTCGTTGTTATTTTGATTGTTATGATTGAGTGCTAGAATGATTTCTTATGTGAATACTCTGCTTGCTTGTATAGATTTCATCGGGGAGTGACGACTAGTTTATCAATTTTTTAAGAGCGATAATATCTTCACCAACTGGCCAGGCAAGTTCACTTTGACCATCTTTTCCATACCTATGTTTATTTGCATGTAGTATCACCCTTTTAACAGTCTGTCCAGTAGTGTTATTGAATCTTGTAGTTGAGTAGAATGCATGAGGTAGGAACCATCTCCCTGTTATCAAGCCCGGGACGTTATATAGTTTTAATGCCACGCTATAGTAGACGGGGTTTGGTATGAGTGCATGAGAGTGGTGTGAAGAAGGAGGACTCTACGTCAATGGCGACAACTTCATGATAGCATCGGCAAGGACTACATCTTCAAGACTCCTCAAGATTTCGAGACTCGAGACAAGAATTCAATACACACTACTAGGTGAAGGACAGTTGACGGGCACCCTGGAGAAACCAGTGGTTGGCCGGGATGCATGGAGATGCGCCATGACATCTTGCGGAAAGCTTCACCCAGACTCAAAGAGACGGAAGGATACTTCATCCCCAGAACCTTACCTGTGCAACCGCAAGTCACTATGGGCTCTGGCTTGGTTGACCTTAGTGGTGAATCTGGCTGGGACGGTGCTAGCAGATGTAGAACAACGGTAGGATTGGATGAGCACCGGGTAGTGGTGAGAGGAAATCTTCGGAAGACCATGTTTCGGTCATCTTGTTCTCAAACACCCTGAAGTGCGAGAATGTAAAGAGAGGGATCGAATCTTGCGGGTAAAGTGTACAAACCTCTGCAGAGGGTTCAAACCTAATCAATTAGCTGTGTCCCCGGTTACGGACAATTTGACCATCTGGACTTGGATCTATCTCGGAACTCTGAACACCGGACTGCTAAATTAATTGTGAGCAACTTATGATGATTTGGGCTATGAGACATCGGTAGGGGAAACCATGTCATGATAGAAAACTCCGTAGTATAGACTCCGGATAATTCCTTTGATGTAGGGACAATAAAACCAGCTTTTACGCAAACAAAACTCAGATACAGAGCCACAAAGCCATACTGCATATAGTATAGTTTATCATCTGTTTTCTCTTATGGTGATCTTGTCGGTACATTCAATGTACTGACCTAGACGGCTGCAACGTCTCATGTTGCAGATATGTTTCTTCCGACGATTAAGAGTTACGTCATAGGGTTACGGTCTACACTCAACCTGCCGATGGCGTTGATGGGACTCCAGACCCGATTTTTTGTTTCCGCTGAGACTTATGAGGTATATATTAATTTTACGTTATTTATACATGTGATTGTACTTTGATATATACATTGATGTATTGTGTGTGCCAGCATACCGATCCAGGGATGGCACAGATACACAGAGGCTTGACCGTCTGAGGTCGGGTCGCTACAGATATGGTATCACAGCACATGTTGACTGTAGGACATGACCCTAGAAATCGGAAAGCTCCTAGGACAGGAAATCTCTAAAACTTTATTTTCAAAAGAATCCATTACTTCTCATCTTTTCTGATTTTATCAAATATTCTCTCTTACCTCAAATAGTTAGAATATACCCCTTTCCCTTTTAACCACACGGAGGATCAACTGAAGCCGCTCCAAGAAGGACAATATGTCGGACAATCGATGACCATTTCAGAGTAAACAGGATTTGACCATGCATTAGAAGAGTTGAAGCTACACCAGTTGAAGACTCCAATGACTTGAAGAATCATAAGAATTATTTAACCTTTAGAAGACCAAACCCCTGTTATATACTTACGTTAGATGCGATGATTTGTGCACTATCATTTTTTTGATGTTTTCCGACAGCCACAAAACAAAACTTGTTTCTTCAAAACTATTGTTTGTCTTGTGTGTATCCCTCCCCGCCTCTCTCTTATCTCACCCTAAAACCCTTTGACCCAGTAGATGATGAATGAAGTTGGACTGGTATTCTCAGGACTGAAAACCCAGCCGGAGGCAGAGCTATGGATTCAGAACATGGAGAATCACTTCGGGAGCAATTTGGTTACAAGGAAGAATGAAGTGCCGTACGCTCTTCAGTACTTTGAAGGAAATGCTGCAACATGGTGGCAGATGCATCAAGTTATACAGGGATGGAATGGAGCAAGGACTTGGGAAGAATTCAAGAAGACTCTGACAAGATCTCGTCTTATCCGGAAGAACTATGATACCCCAAGAAATAAACCTTGTGCCTGCAAGATTTGCGGAGAAATAGGACACACCCAGGAGAAACACAAGGATGGATGCCCTCATTGTGAGGAGAAACACCCAGCTGAGGAATGCCCAACTAGTCAGGTGACTTGTTTCTTGTGTGAAGGAACCACCAACTACCCAGCTCAGTGTCACATTTACCCCATGGTGCAACAAACTATTCAGAAACAGGAAGAAGGAATGACAGAAGCCCTCCGAGAAGTTATGAAAGAACCTGTGATTAAGGAAAGTGTTGAAGACCCTGATGGAGAAAGCCTCAATAGATTTTACTCCAATGCCTGTTATTCATGTGGAGAAGAAGGACATTTTTCACAGTATTGCACCAAGAAAAGAAAAGAGTATATGGGATACTTCCCGACAGAAGCAGTGGAGTTTGATCAACAGGGAATAGAACATTCGATTAGAACGAAGAAAACTAGGAAGAGAAAAAAAAGACACCCTCAGAACAACCCAATTTCTACAAAGAGGGACAAGAGTCATATTACCTATTTTGAATGTAAGGACGTCGGGCATTATGCCAATGATTGTCTCGAAAAGAAGCGAGCAACTCAAGGAGTAGGCACCATCACCAAGAAGCCTCGAGACATGCCGAAAGTTATTTGTTTTCGCTGCAAGGAAGCAAGACATTTTTCTAAGGATTGTACAAATCATGAGAAAGCTGGAGCTGAGTAGTGGAGATGTTGATATCAGAAATAATGGTAGTATGGAAAACACTTTTTCATGAGAATGCGGGGTTGAGTTATGTAATAGATTACTCAGAAATTGTAATAATTCATGACTCAATAAAGTTGATATGTCATACGCTGAAAGGCTTTAAGGAGTTGTTATGTTTTATCTTGGAAATTAATATTCTGGGTGAACATGGAAGAAAATGAATTGTGATGCATAAACTGGATGTTGGAAATTGAGTTTGAAGTTTTGTTTGGATGATATGAATGTGTACCCAAGGAGATATGTACCTTATTCTGAGCACCAGTTTTGTTTCACAAGTGCAGATGACAACCCTTCATGAGTCTTTCCTGAAGGGCCCGGAGACGATCATGACCCTGACAAGTGATCATGATTGCCACAATAAAGAAAAATTACATTGAGAAATATATTAGGAAGCATTCCACATCAAAATTTCTGTTTTTATCATTTACCTACTTGAGGACGAGCAGGAATTAAGCTTGGGGATGCTTGATACGTCTCCAATGTATCTATCATTTTTTATTGTTCCATGCTATTATATTATCTATTTTGGATGTTAATGGGCTCTATTTTACACTTTTATATTATTTTTGGGACTAA
This sequence comes from Triticum urartu, assembly GCF_003073215.2. Taxonomy (NCBI): domain Eukaryota; kingdom Viridiplantae; phylum Streptophyta; class Magnoliopsida; order Poales; family Poaceae; genus Triticum; species Triticum urartu. Next base: position 574,654,591 of record NC_053028.1, read on the forward strand.
CCTATTAACCGGAGGCCCAGCTCAAATTGCTATTTTTTTGCCTATTTTAGTGTTTTGTAGAAAAGGAATATCAAACCGAGTCCAAACGGAATGAAACCTTCAGGAGCGTTATTTTTAGAACAAACGTGATCTAGGAGACTTGGAGTGTACGTCAAGAAACAATCAAGGAGGCCACGAGGAAGGGGGGAGAGCCTACCCCCCTGGGAGCGCCCTCCACCCTCGTGGGGCCCTCGTTGCTCCACCGACCTACTTCTTCCTCCTATATATATCCATATACCTTGCAAACATCCATGAGCACCATGAAACCCTATTTCCACTGCCGCAACCTTCTGTACCCAAAATATCCCATCTTGGGGCCTTTTTCTGAGCTCCGCCGGAAGGGGCATTGATCACAGAGGGCCTCTACATCAACTCCATGGCCCCTCCGGTGATGCGTGAGTAGTTTACTTCAGACCTTCGGGCCCATAACTAGTAGCTAGATGGCTTCTCCTCTCTCTTTGGATCTCAATACAAAGTTCTCCTTGATTCTCTTGGAGATCTATTCGATGTAATCTTCTTTTGTGATGTGTTTCTCCAGATCTGATGAATTGTGGGTTTATGATCAAGTCTATCTATTAACAATATTTGAATCTTATCTGAATTCTTTTATGTATGATTGGTTTATCTTTGCAAGTCTCTTCGAATTATCAGTTTGGTTAGGCCTTCTAGATTGATCTTTCTTGCAATGGGAGAAGTGCTTAGCTTTGGGTTCAATCTCTGCACGTGCTTGATCCCAGTGACAGAAAAGGAAATGACACATATTATATTGTTGCCATCGAGGATAAAAAGATGGGGTTTACATCATATTGCATGAGTTATCCCTCTACATCATGTCATCTTGCTTAAGGTGTTACTCTGTTCTTATGAACTTAATACTCTAGATGCATGCTGGATAGCGGTCGATGTGTGGAGTAATAGTAGTAGATGCAGGAAGGAGTCGGTCTACTTGTCACGTACGTGATGCCTATATACATGATCATGCCTAGATATTCTCATAATTATTCGCTTTTCTATCAATTGCTCGACAGTAATTTGTTCACCCACCGTAATACTTATGCTATCTTGAGAGAAGAAACTAGTGAAACCTATGGCCCCTGGGTGTATTCTCCATCATACAATTTTCCAATCTATTTTATTTTGCAATCTTTAATTTCAATCTATATATATCATAAAAATACCAAAAATATTTATCTTATTATTATTATCTCTATCAGATCTCACTCTTGCAAGTGGGCGTGAAGGGATTGACAACCCCTTTATTGCGTTGGTTGCGAGGTTCTTATTTGTTTGTGTAGGTACGAGGTGACTCGCGCGTGGTCTCCTACTGGATTGATACCTTCGTTCTCAAAAACTGAGGGAAATACTTACGCTGCTTTACTGCATCACCCTTTTTCTCTTCAAGGGAAAACCAATGCAGTGCTCAAGAGGTAGCAAAGATATAAGGAGGCTTATGTGTGATAGAGTGTATCGTATCACGGGGTTTGGATGCACCGTCGAAGTTTGCACCAACTCTGGAGGTGAGAAATGGCAATGCATGGTACCGAAGAGGCTAGCAATGATGGAAGGGTGAGAGTGCGTATAATCCATGGACTCAACATTAGTCATGAAGAACTCACATACTTATTGCAAAAATCTACAAATCATCAAAACGAAGCACTACACGCATGCTCCTAGGGGGATAGATTGGTAGGAAAAGACCATCGCTCGGCCCCGACCGCCACTCATAAGGAAAGCAATCAAAGAACACCTCATGCTTCAAATTTTTCACACAACGTTTACCATACGTGCATGCTACGAGACTTGCAAACTTCAACACAAGTATTTCTCAATTCCACAATTACTCAACTAGCATGACTCTAACATTACCACCTTTATATATCAAAACAATATCAAGTATCAAGCTTATCAAAATATTTAATGCACTCTATATGAAAGTTTTTATTATACCCATCTTGGATGCCTATCATATTAGGACTAATTTTATAGCCAAAGAAAATTACCATGTTGTTCTAAAAGACTCTCAAAATAATATAAATGAAGCATGAGAGATCAATAATTTCTATAAAATAAAACCACCCCCGTGCTCTAAAAAGGTATAAGTGAAGCACTAGAGCAAAATTTATCTAGCTCAATAGATATAAGTGAAGCACATAGAGTATTCTAATAAATTCCGATTCATGTGTGTCTCTCCCAAAAGGTGTGTACAGCAAGAATGATTGTGGTAACTAAAAATCAAAGACTCAAATCATACAAGACACTCCAAGCAAAACACATATCATGTGGTGAATAAAAATAGCCTCAAGTAAAGTTACCGATAGATGAAGACGAAAGAGAGGATGCCTTCCGGGGCATTCCCAAGCTTAGGCTTTTGGTTGTCCTTGAATTTTACCTTTGGGTGCCTTGGGCATCCCCAAGTTTAGGCTCTTGCCACTCCTTGTTCCAAAATCCATCAAATATTTACCCAAAAACTTGACAACTTCACAACACAAAACTCAAATAGAAAATATCATGAGCTCTGTTAGTATAAGAAAACAAACCACCACCTTAAGGTACTGTAATGAACTCATTATTTATTTAAATTGCTGTTAAACCTAATTTATTCCAACTTCTCTATGGTTCATACCCCCTGATACTAGCCATAGATTCATCGAAATAAGCAAACAACACAAGAAAAACAGAATCTGTCAAAAACAGAATAGTCTGTAGCAATCTGGGGGTTTCGAATAGTTCTGTAACTCCAAAAATTTTGAAAAATTAGGACGACCTAAATAATTTGTATATTGATCTACTGCAGTTGGAGTTGGTATTTTAGCGCTCTCTGGTAAAAAAATGAAAATTATTCCCGTGAGCGCATACTTTCTGTTTTTTTCAGCAAGATCAAATAACAATCACCCAAGAAGATCCTAAAGGCTTTACTTGGCAGAAACACTAAATAAAACATAAAAAACACAATCGTAACAGAGGATAGATGAATTATTTATTACTAAACAGGAAAAAAAGCAAGGAACAAAAATAAAATTGGGTTTCCTCCCAACAAACGCTATCGTTTAACGCCCCTAGCTAGGCATTGATAATTTCAATGGTGCTCACATGAAAGACAAGAATTGAAGTACAAAGAGAGCATCATAGAACATGCGACAAACACACTTCATTCTAACATACTTCCTATGAATAGGCATCTTATAAGCAAACAAATTATCAAGGCAAGCAAAAACTAGCATATCCAAGGAAGAAGAAAGAAACAATAGCAATCTCAACATAACGGGGGGTAATTTAGTAACATGAAAATTCCTACAATCATATTTTCCTGTCTCATAATAGTTACATGTGGGATCATAAGCAAATTCAACAAAATATCTATCACATAAAATATTTTCAACACGAACCACATGAGTGCAAAGTTGACACTCTTCCAAAATAGTGGGATTAACATTAATTAAAGTCATGACCTCTCCAAACCCACTTTTATCAAAAAATTCATAAGATTGAACATTCTTCAAATATGTGGGATCTAAAGTTGACACTCTTCCAAACCAACTTTCAATAATAATGCAAACACTATTATCAATCTCATATTCTTCATGGGGCTTAAATAAATTTTCAAGATCGTAAGAAGAATCACCCCAATCATGATCATTGCAACAAGTAGAGGACATAGCAAAACTAGCATCCCCAAGCTTGGGGTTTTGTATATTATTAGCATAAGTGACATTAATATAATTTATAATAACATCATTGCAATCATGCTTTTCATTCAAAGATCTACCATGAATCACTTTATAAAGCACTTCATCACAATTTTCAGATTCACGGATTTCAATCAAAACTCCATAAAGATAATCTAGTGCACTCAACTCAATAGCAATTGGTTCATCATAATTGGATCCTTTAAAAAGATTAGCAAGTGGATGGGGATCCATGAACTTTTAGCAAGCGAAGATGCAAGCAAAAAGAAGTAACATGGTAACACAAGATCGAATGGAAGAGGGGCGCAGCAAAGGCGAAGGTGAAGTGTGGGAGAGGAAAACGAGAGGCAAATGGCAAATAATGTAATGCAAGGGAGAAGAGTTTATGATGGGTACTTGGTATGTCTTGACTTGAGCGTAGATCTCCCCGGCAACGGAGCCAGAAATCATTCTTGCTACCTCTTGAGCATGCGTTGGTTTTCCCTTGAAGAGGAAAGGGTGATGCATAAAAGTAGCGTAAGTATTTCTCTCAATTTTTGAGAACCAAGGTATCAATCCAGTAGGAGACTACAGGCAAATCGCCTAGTACTTGCACAAATCAAGAACCTTGCAACCAACGCAATAAAGGGGTTGTCAATCCCTTCATGGCCACTTGCAAAAGTGAGATCTAATAAAGATAATAAGATAAATATTTTTGGTCTTTTTGTTGTATAGATTGAAAAGTAAAGATTGCAAAATAAACAGTAAACTAGAATTATAGATCGGAAACTTATATGATGTAATGTAGACCCGGGGGCCATAGGTTTCACTAGTGGCTTCTCTCAAGGTAGCATATATTACGGTGGGCGAACAAGTTACTACCGAGCAATTGATAGAAAAGAGCATAGTTATGAGAATATCTAGGCATGATCATGAACATAGGCATCACGTCTTTGTCAAGTAGACCAAAATGATTCTGCATCTACTACTATTACTCCACACATCTACCGCTATCCAACATGCATCTAGAATATTAAGTTCATAAGAACAAAGTAACGTATTAGGCAAGATGACATGATGTAGAGGGATAAACTCAAGCAATATGATATAAACCCCATCTTTTAATCCTCGATGGCAACAATACAATACTTGTTGGTTCCCTTTCTGTCACTGGGATCGAGCACCGCAAGATTGAACCCAAAGCTAAGCACTTCTCCCGTTGCAAGAAAGATCAATCTAGTAGGCCAAACTAAACCAATAATTCAAAGAAACTTGCAAAGATATCAAATCATGCATATAAGAATTCAAAGAAGAATCAAATATATTCCCTAGATAATCTTCATCATGAACCCACAATTCATAAGATCTTGGCAAACACACCATAAAAATTATTACATTGAATTGATCTCCAAGAACATCGAGGAGAACTTTGTATTGAGAACCAAAGAGAGAGAAGAATCCATCTAGCTAATAACTATGGACCCGAAGGTCTGTGGTAAACTACTCACACATCACCGGAGAGGCTATGGTATTGAGGTAGAATCCCTCCGTGATCGAATCCCCCTCCGGCAGATCGCCAAAAAAGGCCCCAAGATGGGATCTCACGGGTATAGAAGGTTGCGGCAGTGGAAACGTGGTTTTGTGGCTCCCCTGGATGTTTTCATGGTATAAGAGTATATATAGGCTAAAAAAGTAGGTCGGTGGAGCTACGAGGGGCCACGAGGGTTGGGGGCGCCTACCCCCTGGGCGCGCCCTCCTACCTTGTGGTCGCCTCATTGCATCTCTGACTTCCGCTCCAAGTCTCCTGGATTGCATTTGTTCTAAGAAGGATCCTGGCGAAGGTTTTGTTCCGTTTGGATTCCGTTTGATATTCCTTTTCTGCGAAACACTAAAATAGGAAAAAAAACAACAAATTGCACTGGGCCTTCGGTTAATAGGTTAGTCCCAAAAATAACATAAAAGATTATATTAAAGCCCATCAAACATCCAAAACAGATAATATAATAGCATGGAACAATCAAAAATTATAGATATGTTGGAGACGTATCAAATAGCAATAGAACTTAACGATCATTATGCTAAGCTAACATATGGGTCTTGTCCATCACATCATTCTCCTAATGATGTGATCCCGTTCATCAAATGACAACACATGTCTATGGTTAGGAAACTTAACCATCTTTGATTAATGAGCTAGTCAAGTAGAGGCATACAAGGGACACTCTGTTTTGTCTATGTATTCACACATGTACTAAGTTTCCGGTTAATACAATTCTACCATGAATAATAAACATTTATCATGATATAGGGAAATATAAAATAACAGCTTTATTATTGCCTCTAGGGCATATTTCCTTTAATAATAATAAGGCTGTCAAGCATCTAGTTTTGGCACACCCAATAGTAGTTGTACTGAGATGGTCAACTAATTGTACTAAGATAGTGAACATATTTATTGCAAAAGGAAATTCTAAATCATTGCTGAAATTTAGTCTAAATCATATGACTGATGGGAGGATAAGGTAACTTCGGAAAATGTATAGAGAATTTAAAATTTCCGAGTACATACGTTCTGTTCTTGTTTGTTGTCGGGCACGCCGCTCCTACTCCTGTCGACTGACGGCGCCGGCGAAGTCGAGCAGAAGGAGCGGGGATCACGAGCGGCGGCTGGGTGCACTAGGATTTTGCCACTGTAGGGGGATCGCAACTACTACCAAGTAATTCCCAAGGAGCTTATAGAGGTGGCGTAGTTGGTCGCAGGCCAGGTGTAAGTTTGAACTATCAGGTGTGCCGGATTTGGCCGCTGTAAAGAAACAAGAAGTCAGAACAAATAGGAGTTATATTGGTTATAGATTTTTGCCTTCTATAATGACATGCTTCCTGGGCAGTCCAAAAGCAGCAGCCACACAAGTTTAGTAGCCGCTCAACACGCGCACCTACTCGATGGGAATTTACATAGACTATTTGGAATTTATACAAAATTTTAAACATGAACTTTGTGGTCCAAAACTTAGTGTTTGAACTAAAATGCATGTTTTAACTAAGTTGCATGATAGCTCAAAATTGAAATCAAATCATTCAGAAAATGCACCAAATATATCACATTTTTGCAAAGATGAACTGTATCTAGTGTTGCTAGCAAGTTGATTAGAACGACTATGTATCTCTCTTATTTCTGTCCATGATGGTATGGTAGGTGATAAAAATATACAATGTACAATACACACATGTACTATACAAGACTCTATGTCTGTACTGCCCAGAACAACAAATTAACCAAAAGAAAACTAATTTATGAAGTTAACAATTCTTGAACTTTGGTTAGAGCTTTGTTCGTTGAGATTTCTGAACTCTTGCACTAGTTATACCTGATCTTGCGCTACACACTTCTTATTCAGTTGAGAGCGTCTGATATTTTTGCAACACCAATAACATTCTAACCCTTTTAGCAAGTTGTAATAAAGCCAAAAGGCGTGTATGAGAACTTGTTCCGACAATTTGAATCTATAAATAGTAAAGTGTATACACTTCTTTTAACCAAGAAAGTAATAACTAGTTTCTATGCTAATCTGGAGACAGTAAGGTTCAATTTTCAAAGTAAGCCGCTACAGCTAGTAGGGACCCAGTACACTTAGTAACAATTTTATCTGCAAGAAAAAATGACACCAAGATTCTGCAAAAAAAATCATACAAAATAACCCAAATAATAAGAACTTCCTGTATGTTAATTTTTTGAATTCCCTTGAACAGAACTACTCGCTTTTTTCTGTTGCTTAGGCCACTTACAAACAAAAAGAAATAAATTTGTACACCAAAGGACTCAGAAAATTGAACCATTAATTTTTCAACTAGAGAACTACAGGAGTTATGCCGGGGTTTCTGATCCACGGACACCTATGGGACTGGCGGACCGGGTCCCTTTCGGTTCGGCGGGGGGCGGAGGTTGCGCAAAGAGCAGATCGAGGCGAAGCACGCGGGCGGTTGGTCGTGCGAAGAGTAAATCGAGGCGAAGCACGGGAGCGATTTACCCAGGTTCGGGCCGCACGGATGCATAAAACCCTACTCCTGCTTTGTGGTTTGGTATTGATTTCTAGCTCGGGAGCGCGGGGTGCTACAGTACACATCGGGGACTAGCAAGACCTAGCATGAGTGTTGGAACTGGTCGTCTCCTGAAGGCTCTCAAAATGGCCGACCCCCTTCTACGTTGCACACGGGCCTCCTTTTATACTCAAGGGGTTACCGACATAGAGCAACGGGGGCCAAGGGCAAAAATGGAAAGGGTGCCGTGGATAGGCACAGCTAGGTGCTGTAGTAGGCACAGCTACCCGCTACAGTGTTATCATACCTAACCCTGACGGCAGGGGACAAGGGAATTAAATGCCCGTCTATGTCGCCTAAACAGTACCGAGAGGGACTGCTAGGGACGCCACCGTTTGCCACGATGGTTATCTCGTCAGCGCCTGCTCGCCACCTCGCACCCCTAGCTGCGCGACCTCCTGCCACGTGTGCTTGGGAGAGGCCCCCAGAGCGACACGTGGTGGTTGTGCTGGAGCGCGGGCTCGGAGAGGTGGTTCCCGCGGCAAACTCCTCGCCGCGGTCGTCGTCTTGTCGCGTCCGGGAGCTTGTCGCTCACCGGGTCTTGCCGGGACGCGTGGCGCGTCGCGGCAGGTTTTCTTGGTATGCCTGGGTTGGCCTTCCCGGCAAGCTCCTCTTGCGGGGGTCTCGTTTCCTTCCCGGCAAGCTCCCCTTGCCGGGGCCTTGAGATGCTTTTGATAGCTTTCCCGACAAGCTCCTCTCGCCGGGGTCTTGTCTTGGATACTTTGTTCTTGAATGGTCTTCAAAGTAGCCGCGGAGAACCCTGGCGGTTACCCGGCAAGCCTTGCCGCGGTGATGCTGCGACTGCCCGTGCACAAGTTTGGGGTACTAGGGTACCCCTACTCTAGTACACCAACAGGAGCCCCCGGGCCTGGGCCAGACACGGTGCCGAGCGCTGTTGGGCCAGGCCCAAAACAGTGCACGGGCACGCGCGGCCTAGGTTACGCCGAATCTTCCTCCGTATCCACCGCGCCCTCCCCCCGAACGGCACGCGTTGAATGCGGCGTCGTGGGAGAGGTCGTGGGGGTTCCTTTTCTCGAAATGTGGAACGTCCGCCCCCTCCCCCCTTTAAAAGCAGGGGAAACAGGGGCAGTTGCCCATTCGCCCATTGCCGTTCCCAATCTCAGAAATCTCCGCCGCTCCCTCGCCTCCCCAAAGCTGAGAGAGAGAGAGAGAGCAGTGCTCCGCCCCCCACCGCCACTAGCACCACCAGCGCCGTCGACCTCCTCCCCTGCTTCCGCCATGGCTCCAAAAGCCGACAAGGGGAAGACCGTGAAGACGACCGAGGCGCAGCGGCTCGCGGCGCTGCGGAAGAAGCGGTCCGTTTTCCCCCCCAGGCTCGGCGCGAAGGAGCTGTGGGAGGACTACTCTCTGTTCTGGTCGGCGGAGACGCGCGCGCATCCGCGCACAAAGGTACTCCCTGCCGCCTCTTGCAAGGAGGCTCCGACTGGATACGCCTTCTTCGCATTGTTCTTCTACTGCGGGCTCTGCCCGCCTTTCTCTGATTTCTTCTGTGGCATCATGAACACCTATGGATTCCATCTCCTCGACTTCACCCCCAATGCCGTCCTGACAATGGCAGTTTTCGCGCATCTGTGCGAAAACTTTGTCGAAGTCCTTCCCAACGTAGCCCTCTTCCGCCACTTTTTCATACCCCGAGTAGACAGGGGAGAGGCTCTATCCGGCGGAATCGCCTGGATCTCAAGGGCCGGCAAGAAGGAGGCCTATCTGGAGGGAGAGTTCCGCGGCAAGTGGGAGGAGTGGAGGGCGGATTGGTGCTGGATTGTCGAAGAGGATCCGCAGCCATTCACCACCCGGCGCCAAATCCCAGTAGTACGCGGCGGCGATTGGAGCGACCTGGCCCCGGAGGACGACAGGCTGAGAATTGCTGCCACCAGGATCCTGCGCCTCAGGCTCGCCGGCTTACTGTCGGCGCTGTTGGCGCAGACTTCCTTCGCCGCCACATCGCCCCCCTGCAGGAACGAGGGAGGCCCACTTGGGAGTTCAAGAACGCGGCAGATATCATGAGGCTGCGGCCGGGCCTCAACTACAACTTCACAGTCCTAGAGCTCAACGCGATGCTGCAGGAGCTGTTAAATATGACCCCCAGCATCCCGAGGTGTTCAGGTTGCCGGGGGGCGTCGTGCCTTTGTGCAATAATTCCGCGCTCGATCGCATCCGTGCAATGATGCCGGAGTGTGACTCGCACGGGATTGTGCCAACTTGGCGGGAGCCTGCCGACGAGGTCGTGCAGCAGTTCTTCGACGACTTGGTGGAGGTGGCAGTCTGCCCCGACGAGAAGGACGGCCTCACCCGCGACACCACTGACGCGGAGATGGCGCGCATCGCCACCAGGCTGGAGGAGGCGGAGGCAGCCGCAGCCGCAGGCGAGTTTGGGTTCACCACGGCGGAGGCGGATGCAGCAGAAGTGGCAGGCCGTGGCGAGCGAGGGGAGCCTGTCGGCAAGAAGGAGCTTGCCGAGCGTGACACCGAGCCGAGCGAGCCCACCAAGGACACGAGCGGCTCGTTGCAAATCGACTCTTCTTCCTCCTCGTCTTCAGCCAGCCCACCAGAAGCAGAGCCTCCATCCCCACCAAGAAGGCGCCTCTGTAAGGTTGGTGATGTGGCGGAGCGGCAAGCGGGCCAACAGTCGCCATGTCGCGTGACACGCTCGACCACGGCAAGCACCGTTGCTGCGGGAGCGCCTCATGCCACGACAGCAACTAGAGCGGAGTCTAGCCGGACCACCGCGGCAGTCCCTGCCGCCACTCACGCCGTGCCAACGGCCGGGGCAGGGTCGTCCGCCACTGCCCCCGCCAAGCGGCCAAGGGAAGCTTCTCCTCCGCCTCCTCGCGCCGGGCGCGGGCCAGGCTTCGATTTCTCTGCGTTAAGCTCCGACAAGGAAGAAGAGGGAGAGTAAGCTTCTCTTGTTGTACTTGCATTTCTTCAACCCTTGCTATTGGTCTTGTTTCTCACTTGCCTTTCCCTGAATCTGTTCCTCTTTAGGACTCTGGCCCAGAGAGCGGCAAAGAGAGCTAAGGCCCCGGCGATCACCATCGAGGACGAGCCCCCTGCGATGCTAGGTGGCGCGCCCGAGATAACCTTGCCGGAGCTGGCGACTCTCCTCCATGGCAGCCCCTAACGTAAGTGTGTGATTTCCTTTCTGCTGCGAGGCGCACTTGGGTGCTCGTCTTTGCTGATATCTGCTTGTTGACTTGTGTAGGAGCCGAGCAGCCCCACCAGGAGCCAAGGGAGAATTCCCCGACAAGGGAGAACTCTCCGGCCAGGGAAGGCTCCCTGGTGAGGGAGAAGTCTCCGGCAAGGGAGGGTTCTCCGACGAGGGACAGCGTCAGCGGCCCCCCGACGACGGAGAACACGATCGCAGAGCCTGGTGCAGGTACTCCCCTTGCTTCGAAACTTCCCTTGGATCCTTCTTTTCTTTATCTTTATGAGTTCTTGCTAGATTTTGCTTGACTCTTCTCCCCTCGCCGGCTGTCAGACCCAAATGCTGCGGGGCGGATGGAGACCGAGGTCGTCGCCGAGGACGTAGCCGGCGCGGGCGTTCCCGCCGGCGCCGAGGCCGCCAAGGCTGGCGCCGCGGCGGCTGGCGAGGGATCTAGCGATCGTACTGAGGGCCCAGAGGCCGCAGGAGCGCCAGGCGCTGCACCGACCGCCGACCCGTCCGCCGAGGCCGCAACGCCAAGCACCGAAGAGCCCCAGCCGGGCGTTTACTTGAAAGCCGGTGAAGACGTCTTCATCAACCTCCCCTGGGCATCAAGCTCCAGAGCGCCGGCCGAGGGGGAGGTCTTCGACGGAGAAGTGCTCGCCTCCGCGGGACTGTAGCTGGCCGACGCGCCAAGCAGCAGCAGCAACGAGCCTGAGGAAGAGCGGCTGCTGCGCAGGTTGATGTCGCTCTACCGCGCGCGACAAGCCAAGCTGGACTCCCGCGAGGCACTTGTCGCGAAGGCGGGAGCCGACATCGAAAGGCGTGCAGAGGAGCTCGGGGGTTTCCACCGGGAAGCCGTCCGATCCTTGGCGGAGGAGCGGGAGCAGCTCGCTGAAGCGCGGAAGGCCTTCCTCCTCAAGAAGGCCGAGGCCGAGGAGCTACAGCGACTTGCCGCTGTGAAGCTAGCCGCAGAGGAGGGCGAGCTGGCGCAACGGAAGGTCAACCTCGACGCTCATGAGGAGGAGCTTGCCGCGCGCGAGGAGAAGCTTGGCGGAGCTCTCAAGCAAGCGGAGGACGCTGCTGCCGCCGCCGAGGCCGCCAAGGAGGAGTTGAAGACGAGGGTGGCGCGGCTGGAGGCCGATCTCTCCGAGAAGGGCAAGGAGCTCAGCGCCGCCAAGGTCTCCAACTCCGCTCTTTAGTCCAAGCTGGTCGCTTTGACCAAGGCGCTGGACGGCGCCAAGGAGCAGGAGGCGACCCTGAAGAGGGAGATCGAAGCCGACAAGGCGTTGCTGGAGAGTGCTGCCACCACCCAAAACGCTTTTAGGGATACGGTGGAGCACTGGACAGAGAGCCTCGTGAACGCCGCCGGGGACATCGATAGGGAGCTGGCGCAGCTGGGGGTGGAAGACTTCGGGTACCTCCTCCGACGAGAACCTCCAGCCCAGCGCCAAGCTCACTATGTTCTTCAAGGGCGTGGCGACGGCCTCCAGCGACTCCGGGATAGGATCCCGAAGCAGCTGGCTGACGAGTCGCGCGAGATCTGTGCGGGAGCCCTTCAGAAGGTGTTGATGAAGGTGGCCTTCCGCAATCCAGGCCTCCGCCTCAACAACGTCCTCAGACCCTTGCCGCCTGATATCGATCAGGAGAGCTCAAGGCCCTTGTCGCACCCATTGTGGACAAGGTGGGCGGGATCAAGAGGGTTGAGGGCGACCGCGTTGACTAGGCCGTCTGCTTCCTTCTTTCCTTGTCGCTGCTAGCTATGTCATAGAAAGCATTTGTTAGAGCTGCGACAAGCTATTTCGTAAACATAACTTTCTTATGGGTAGTGATTGCTAGGTTATTCCCCTTTACTCGATTCCTTGCCCTTGTATGCTTTTACCCTACGCTTTTAGGGAACTTGCCGGTGCAGGCACCTGAGCCGCGAGCGCTGAGTGCGGAACGTCAGCAGCCTGCTGGCGGTGCCGGTACCGGCAAGAAACCTTGTCGCCACTAGCTGCAGCTAACTTAAATTGCTGAGCGGGGCTCGAAGCAAAGTAAGGGCGCAGCTAATTAAGCAACTAGTCGCAGCTCACTTACGTTGTTGAGCAGGCTCGAAACAATGCAAGGGCGCGGCTAGTTAAGCAACTAGCCGCAGCTCACTTAATGTTGTTGAGCGAGCTCGAAACAACGCAAGGGCGCAGCTGGCTGCGAGTTGGCTCCTCCGCACACAGGTTTTCCATACAAGGTGCGGCCATTTAGGGGAGATAACTCAAAAATTTTAAAAATTTGATTGCTCAAACTTTGGCAACTTATCTTTTCTGTTGTCTGCTTCCCGGCAAGGCGAAACTTTTTGAACGACGCCTGGTCCATACCATCATCTTCTCCTTTCCCCCCCCGGCAAACTTGTGCGCGAGGGAGCCTTCATTTCCTTGTGAAAAAGAAAGAAGAGAAAATACAGATATGGAGCCTTATGGCTCGTCATTGCTTACCGGGGAGTAGATGTTTACTTGATTGCCATGCATTTCTGCCAACAGCCTTTGTCCGCCTTCCGGGTGAATACGCTTCAATTCTGTACAGTGTCTTGTCGACAAACTGGTACATACTTGACTGCCGGGCTACTCTTTCCGCTTCTTCTTGCTCTTCGGGAAGTTCTCCTGTCTGAAGGAGGCGGACAATCTGCTGTGCCCATGCTGGAGCTCGTGGCTCGACAACAAGGACTAAAGGAAATTCTGCGGCTGCGAGAACGTCCGCTTCTACGGCAAGAATCCTGCGGGTCTGCTGGACCGTGACGCTCTCCTGGCAAGCTTGCCGGAGCAAAGCTTGTCGCTGCCCATCATGTCGTGGGGACAATCTGTTAGAGCCGCGACAAGCTATCTTTGTAATGTAGCTTGGCAACGATTGCAACGTTACTCCCTTTACTTGATTCGTCCCTTTGTATGTTTTTGCCCTACGCTTTTAGGGAACTCGCCGGTGTTGGCACCTGAGCCGCGGGCGCTGAGTGCAGAACGTCAGCAGCCCGCTGGCGATGCCGCTATCGGCAAGAATCCTTGTCGCAGCCAGCTGCAGCTCACTTAAGTTGCTGAGCTGACTCGAAGCAAAGTAAGGGCGCGGCTAGTTAAGCAACTAGTCGCAGCTCACTTACGTTGTTGAGCAGGCTCGAAACAATGCAAGGGCGCGGCTAGTTAAGCAACTAGCCGCAGCTCACTTAATGTTGTTGAGCGAGCTCGAAACAACGCAAGGGCGCAGCTAGCTACGAGTTGGTTCCTCCGCGCTCAGGTTTCCCATACAAAGAGTGGTCGTTCAAGGGAGGTAACATAGAATTTAAAAGATTCGATTGCTCAAACTTTGGCAACTTATCTTTGGCCGTCGGCGCGGACGGAGCAGCTGCCTTCGAAACTTTCTTCTTCGGCGGCATGTTGACGAAGATGATGAAGATCTAGCCCGAGTGGAAGCCGGATCTGAGGACGATGAAGATCTAGCCCGCGAGGACACCGGATCTGGTTCGCACAACTTCGACGCCCCCTACCTGGCGTGCCAGAGATGCCGGGGTTTCTGATCCACGGACACCTATGGGACCGGCGGACCGGGTCCCTTTCGGTTCGGCGGGGGGCGGAGGCTGCGCAAAGAGCAGATCGAGGCGAAGCACGCGGGCGGTTGGTCGTGCGAAGAGTAAATCGAGGCAAAGCACGTGAGTGATTTACCCAGGTTCGGGCCGCACGGATGCGTAAAACCCTACTCCTACTTTGTGGTTTGGTATTGATTTCTAGCTCGGGAGCGCGGGGTGCTACAGTACACACCGGCGACTAGCAAGACCTAGCGTGAGTGTTGGAACTGGCCGTCTCCCGAAGGCTCTCAAAATGGCCGACCCCCTTCTACGTTGCACACGGGCCTCCTTTTATACTCAAGGGGTTACCGACATAGAGCAACGGGGGCCAAGGGCAAAAATGGAAAGGGTGCCATGGATAGGCACAGCTAGGTGCTGTAGTAGGCACAGCTACCCGCTACAGTGTTATCATACCTAACCCTGATGGCAGGGGACAAGGGCATTAAATGCCCATCTGTGTCGCCTAAACAGTACCGAGAGGGACCGCTAGGGACGCCACCGTTTGCCACGATGGTTATCTCGTCAGCGCCTGCTCGCCACCTCGCACCCCTAGCTGCGCGACCTCCTGCCACGTGTGCTTGGGAGAGGCCCCCAGAGCGACACGTGGTGGTTGTGCTGGAGCGCGGGCTCGGAGAGGCGGTTCCCGCGGCAAACTCCTCGCCGCGGTCGTCGTCTTGTCGCGTCCGGGAGCTTGTCGCTCACCGGGTCTTGCCGGGACGCGTGGCGCGTCGCGGCAGGTTTTCTTGGTATGCCTGGGTTGGCCTTCCCGGCAAGCTCCTCTTGCCGGGGTCTCGTTTCCTTCCCGGCAAGCTCCCCTTGCCGGGGCCTTGAGATGCTTTTGATAGCTTTCCCGGCAAGCTCCTCTCGCCGGGGTCTTGTCTTGGATACTTTGTTCTTGAATGGTCTTCAAAGTAGCCGCCGAGGACCCTGGCGGTTACCCGGCAAGCCTTGCCGCGGGGATGCTGCGACTGCCCGTGCGCAAGTTCGGGGTACTAGGGTACCCCTACTCTAGTACACCGACAAGTTAGCAAAAGTGAACTATTTCCTCAACGATTTTCCAACCAAAAATCACATATTTTTAAGCGAGACCAAACTTTTTCAATGAACTTCTTTAGGTTTATGTGTTCGAACTTACCAACTTTCCAAAAAAGTACTTAGCTCGCTTATCTTCCTTCCTTCATGATGGAATTAGAAGTGCACAACATAGAAGCAATAACACATGGATCAACTAGGGCAAACCAGAGAACCCAAAACTAAAGAGAAATTAAACCAAACAATAGGGCACAATTTTACTCTTTAGTATACTAACCACTACAGAATATTCAGTATAGTGGTAATACTAATTTGCTCATCCATTTGGTAATTTCTTAAGGTTATGAAATTAGATTTTTAGAGGTTTCATGAGAAATCAAATATGTTCATCTCATACAAGTGAATGAATTGTCCCTGCTTTGGTCTGCTTCTTGCTAACCATCAACAAATATTCTAGAGGGACTACAAAATGATTAAAGAGTACTATATAAATTTGTTTATCTGGAAAATTATGAAATAGACCGTAATCCATTTTAGAATATGCTCTTTGTGTGCAACTTTTCTATGAGTCCATTTGATACAAATAAAATCACATCATATTGGGGGAAAAAGTTAGATCATGCTGTCATATGCACAACCGAGCTAAGCTGATATATGCATCTGTAATATATTTATTTAGCTTGCCATTTCATCAAACGGGTGCTAGGCACCTTGACTTCTCAACTTTCATGATTTTAGATATGAACAAGTGATATTTTTTATGGAACCAAACTTCTGAACTTTTTCAAGACACTCTTTGAACGTGTGGCGGCGTGCACCAGTGCCGACAAAAGCTCGTATGTGAAGGATCATGGTACGAGGAGCTCGGACGGATAAGGGAGGAATAGTTGGACAGATGTGAGCCCCATACCTGGATGAGGACCGGAGAAGTAGTCCGTCTGGGCGGCGCGGGCTGTCTGTAGAACTGTGCTTTTTTTCTTGCAGTCTGTCCAACTTCCCTCGTGCTGCAGTACAGAGAGACACAAATGTAACATCCCAAAATTCTAAATTTTGGAATGTTGTAATAAATTGATAGATTTGACTGATTGTTTGATTGATTGTCTGAAAGTGAGTGAATTCGAAACTTTTGAAAGTTAAATGAGAGGGAATAAAAGGACTTTCCCAAACTTTCATATTTGCTTTCTGATCTCTATGAATTCAAATGCTTTTCAAACACAAAACCCTTGAGCGAAGATGATATGACTTCTTCCATTTAAATTAAATGAAAAGGGTTGTTGAAAATATTTGAATTTCATTTGAAAATATTTTTCAATTCTGAAACCTTATGCGACTCAATGATTTTCACGAGAGAAGATAAAATGACTTCTTCAAATTATATGAAATATGAGTTGGGAGTTTCAAAGAATTAAATTCAAAGCTCTTTTGAATTTATTTTCAATTTGGAATGTTATACATTAGATAATCATGCATATCCTATTTTCTTGCATTTTGGTCGATCCTAGAAATTTCACGCAACTCAAGGACCTTCGAAGAGAGTTGGAGATTTCGTTATTTTCTTATTTGAGAGTTTTCTCGAATTGGAAAAGAGGATCATTTGATTTATTTATTTCATCTTCAATTATTTTTCCGACGTCAAAAAAATATAAGAGAGGGAATAATATGACTTTCCCAAAATATAGGAAAAATGAAGATTTAATAAATAGATCAAATTTCGTTTTCCGGTGTTTGTTTGTTTTTCTTTGGATAGGGAAAAATGCGTGTTTTTGAAAATTGCATTTTAGGTCCGGAGTAAAGTTCATTTTGTTCGACTCATTTTTAGGAGTCGGGGAAAATTTACTTTAGTGATTTTGGAGCCCGTTTAGATTTTCTTTTCTGAGTTTTTCTGCGCGCGAAATCTGTTAAAAAAAATCCTCAGCGCCTTGGGCCAAAGGCCCAAGCCACCGCCGGCCAAGGCCAGGAGGCCATCGCGCGAGCGCCCAGGCTCCATGGAGCCGCCGCCGTTGTCTTTTGGAAGTCCTAGTAGGACCTTTGTCCTACTCCCGTTTATTTCGTTTCTTTTTCTAGATCTTTCCTACTCCTATTCCAATTCCTTGATCCCTCCTCCAAGTTAACCCCCCCGCCCCAATATAAATACCCAAGCACCCCCCCCTCTAAATCATCAAACCCAAAGCCTAGAGCTCCACCACACCCCGCGCCGCGCCACCCCTCACCCGCGCGCCGCCCTAAGCCGCCGCTCGCGCCCTGCGTCACCGCCGCCGCCCCTATAGCGCCACCGCCGCCGCCCTAGCACGCCGCCGTCGCCACCGTTCACCCCGCCTCGCCGGAGGTAGCCCCGCGTCTCTTTTCCTTGGATCGTTTTCTTCTAATCGTTCCGATTCTTTTCTTCTCTTCCGATTCGTTTTCAAGATCGGTTTTCTCGTTTCGATTTTCTTCACCGAAACCCTAGATCGGATTCGTTTTCTTTTCCGATTTAGTTGCCTTTGGACCGTTCGCCGGACCGTTCGTCCTAACGAACGTGATCACCGGATTCTTCTAGGTTAACGAATGTCCGTTTGTTTAACCGTTCTTCTTTTTCTTTCGTCGGATTTATTCCGCGATCACGATCTCAGATCCGATCTTCGTTCTAGTTTATCTTCTCGCCCGTTTATCGGAATCAGGTGATTCAAGCGCCTGGAGTTTCGTTTCGAAACCGCCGTTCCGTCTAATCAACTTAAACAAGTTTTTGCTACTGTAAAATTTTGACCTAGTTTCAACTTGCTAGAACCGAGTTGTTTTCTTCCGCCGTTTGTTTTCCGTTTCTTTGTTCGACTCGTTCTTTCTTTGCAACAGGAGTTCTTAAGGTGAACCTTCTGGTTCGTTCTCTCGTTCGAGGTTTACTTGTGCATTAGATGAGTACTTATTGTGTGGTTACTATTGTTTGCTTACGATAGATTGACCGGAGTGTGACGAGTAGATCTATCACGAGTTTTGAGTGCGAATCATCTTCATCAACATTGCAGGCAAGTTCACACTTTGATCATACCTTTTCCACAACCCATGTTTTATTGCATTAGATCAATCCCCTCACATTGCATGATTAGGATCTAATTAAATTGTGGGATGGGAAGTAGATGAGGTAGTACCTATTACCTGTATTATTATGAAACCTTTGGGAGTTACTTCTACGTTTGCTTATTATGCCATGCTATGCTAGTAGACGTGGATTGGGTGAGTGATATCCATGACAGATGTGAGTTGATAATTTTAATGGTTTATTTAAGGTGGCAACGTAAACACACATCTGGGTGGATTGAGGCACCTGATGTCTATCAGGACTTGCCTATTTTTTTTGGACCGCCACCCAGGCTCAAAGGGATCATAAGATAATTCATGCTAGAAACTTCCGTGTGCAGCCACATGCTACTATGGGCTCTGGCATAGTTGATTAAGTTGTGCGAACTCTTACAGTGGTAGACTAGCAGATGTAGGGGAAAGTAGGTGTACCGGTCTACCCATCGTAAGGTGCTAGCGCTTCTGAAAGACTATGTCTCGGTCATCCGTTTCTCAAACACCATGTAGTGCGAGAAATCCAACGGAGGCGATCGAGTCTTGTGGGGAAAAGTGCGCAAACCTCTGCAGAGTGTATAAACTAATCATGATTAGCCGTGTCCCCGGTTATGGACAACTTGAGTATCTAGTACTTGAATATCATGTGAATCTCATCACGTTACTATAAATGAATATTGTTTGGTTTAATGATGTTACTTAATTGGGATTGAGAATGCTGTCAACCATTCTCAATGTTTCACAACCACCATGATAGTTAAATAAATGTATTCCTTTGCAGTAGGAAAAAATTGGCTTTACGCAAAAACCTTATAACCATAGAGCTTTTCCACCAGCCATATATGCATATAGTGATAGCCATTGTTCATCATTTTCTCTATGGTGTGAATTTGCCAGTACATTCAATGTACTGACCCGTTTCGGGCTGCAACGTCTCATGTTGCAGGTTTCTTACGACGAGTAAGTGATACGTTAGGGTTGCGATTTCTACACTCAACTTTGCCGTTGGTGTTGATGGGAATCCACAACCTTGTTGCTTCCGCTATACGGATTGAGGTAATAGTATTTACGTTACTTCATACATGTGATTTACCTCTGTTATAAATCCTTCGAGTACTGTGTGTGTCAGCATACCGATACAGGGATGACACGTAAGCACAGAGACTTGACCCATTCGGGTCGGGTCTTTACAAGATGGTATCAGAGCACATGTTGACTGTAGGACGTGACCCTAGAAACTGGCAAGCCCATAGCAAAGATTTTTCTCTACAACTTTCCCTTTCAAAAAGAACTTTTACCTCCCTTATCTTCTGAGCTTATTCAAAAATTCCTTTTTAGTGAGACTATACCCCTTTTCCCCTTTTGACCACTCGAAGATTCCACTGATGAGACCACTCCAAGATGTACAAGATATCGGACAACTGAGACCACTATGGAATGAAGGAGATTTTACCATACATTATGAATAATGAAAACTACAATGGTTGAAGACCGAAGACAAGTAGAATTTGAAGGCTCTGAAGAATTCCCAGATTTATATGACCTAGGATGGCTACCCTTATGGAACTTGGCAGACTATGGAAGTTGTCAATAACCGAGATCAAGGTGTATCGGAGAAAGACTGAAACAAGGAGTATGAGAACTCGAAGTTTTTTCAAAGAAAACCCTAAGGCAGGGGATATCAATTATGGAAGATAGCTCATGGGAATGACAAGGGCAGAAACACGGTTATCCGTGATGTCATCGCCGCTGATGCTATTGTCACCGTGCTGAGTTAAGGATGCATTTCATCCGAATGGATTTGATGGAAGAAGGCTGATGGAGCAACTATCATAAGATGAAGTTTTAGCCCTAGCCGGTGTATCACCAAGATCTGGAGTAGTACATCAAGAAGTTTAAAATGGAGCTCCAGGAAGTCGTATTAGACAAGGAAGTATTTCGTGAAGAACTCAGGAACCAAAAGCTGAAAGTAGCCAAGATGGAGGAGCTACAACCTCGAGATACCGGAGAATTGTCAAGAACTGAAGGACAGTATGACCATGGTTCATGTGAAGGATGTTGAAACCAGAAGTTTGAAATGCAACTCCGGAATATTAAAGGATGTCACGAGAGATTTCACGTCAACAGAGATTGATCTGGCGAAAGAACTTGAGAAAGACAAGCATGATCCGAAGAAGCCATCGGAGACATAATCAAGACTTGAAGAGTTGGCGATTTTGAAGATTTATTGAACCTTAGAAGACCAAACCCCTGTTATACAGCTACGTTAGATGCGACGTTTGTGAGCTGTCATTTGTTTGATGTTTTTCCGACAGCCACAATAAAAATCTGTCTTTTCAAAACTGTTGTTTGCATTGTGTGTATCCCTCTCTATCTCTCTTATCTCACCCCAAAACCCTTGGACCCAATAGAGGATGAATGGAGATGAGCTTGTATTTTCTGGACCGATGGGTCAGTTGGAGACAGACCGATGGATTCAGAACATGGAGGATCACATGGAGAACAACCCTATAGTCGGAAAGGATATGACCCAGCATGCTCTTCAGTGCTTTGAAAGAGGTGCTGCTACTTGGTGGAGGATATACCAAACCATGAATGGATGGCAAGGAGTAACCATTTGGAGAGAATTAAAGTTGACTCTGCAAAGATCTCACCTGGTGTCCCAGAAGTTGAAGTCTTATGGAAAGGACATGAAGAAACCTTGTGCATGCAAGATTTGTGGAGAAATAGGACACACCCATAAAGAACACAAGGATGAATGCCCTAATTGTGAAGGAAGTCACCCAGTTGAAGAATGCCCAACTAGGAAGATTACTTGTTTCTTGTGTGAAGGGACTACCCACTATCCTGCTCAGTGTCACATTTACCCCATGGTACAACGAACCATCCAGCAGAAGAACGAAGTAATGAAAGGAGCCCTCATGGAAATTTTAGAAGAACCTGTGATGAAGAAAGAGGTGGAGGACACACCCAAAGAGGAATCAATTAAACCCTGCACCAAGTCTTGCTATTCATGTGGAGAAGAAGGACACATCTCCCAGAATTGTTTGAATGGGGATTTAGTAGAATTCCTGATGGAGGAAGTAGAGTATGACCCACAGGAAATAGAAGCCCTGATTGGAATGGAAAAGTCCAGAAAGAGAAGTAGATTGGATTCCGGGAAGGACCTAAGTCATATCACCTGTTATGGGTGCAAGGAGTCAGGGCACTACCTCAACAAATGCCCAAAAAGGAAACCTCGATACTTGTCAGAAGTAATATGTTTCCGTTGTAATGAAGCAGGGCACTTTGCTAGAGATTGTCCGAAGGAGAAGGAGACTTGTGATAAATAGTTGAGTTTGTAACAGAAGAAATATAGCCGTAGTAGTGAGAACATTTTCCTTTATATTGAGGTGTTGAGTTGAGACTTGTAATGGAAAAGCAAGAGATTGTAATCATTGGAGAATGAATAAAGTAGCAACGTTGGTACTGATATGGATTTTATGAGTTGTTACTCTATGAAGGAGAATTTTGGCCATTCTGAGGATAAGAGAAATATGGTGTATGGAAGATTTGTGCATTTTAAGGGTGGTAGTACCCTGTAATGGATTTCGGACAAAATGAATACGAGTTTTGTCTCGATATGTGTGATACCCCAAGAGTATGTGGGATGAAGTTGGAGATCGTCAGTTGTTGGACCAAATGTGATCAAGGAGTCAGAAGAGAATGTTAAGTTGATTCGAGATAGACTGGAGGTAGCTCAGTCCAGGCAGAAGAGTTATGCAGGAAAAAAAACTCAAGGAGGTAGTCTATGAAATTGGAGAGAGAGCATGTCTTCATGTGTTCCCTCTGCGAGGAGTAAAACGATTTGGAGTTAAGGGACAGTTAGCCCCGAGATTTGTAGGACCATACCGAGTTTTGGATCGTATGGGAGAAGTGGCCTACAAGTTGGAGTTACCCGAAGGACTGTCAGGAGTTCAAGATGTGTTTCATGTTTCCCAGTTGAATAAGTGCCATGCAGAGATGGCCAATATTCCCATGTAAGGACGCTTGACCCTGGAAAAGATAATGATGTTCCACGAAGTGGAATATGGACTTCATAAGTATAAATCTCGGTATGAGGGATATCCCACGAAAATGAAGAGATGAAGTACTATTGGATATAAAGGAGGTATGATGTTGGAAATATGGATCAATGGAAACTCCATGATGAGTCTGAGTAAACATGTCCTAGTTTGGAGCCAATAGACGGAAGGAAGACAGTACAATTGGATGGATTTAAGAATACTAGGAAGTTGGAAGTTGGAATAATGATAAGTTGCCCAATGATAAGTTAAAGGACTACAAGTGATGAGATGGGCCATAACCCACAGGCCCAGGACCTGCCAAGAAGCAAACACACTCTTGCTGAAGGAAAAACCCTGGAAGAGGATATGCCCTTATCGATAGACGATCTTATAGGAGTAACGCAAAACCTGAGAGTTGTGAAGGAACGATAGATGTTTGTTTGGCTCGCGGAATCTATGGATATATCCGAACTTGGTTCGTAAACAAGAGAAATTCTACAATGCTTGTGAGGATGACCGAGTGTTAGAATGCGAGATTCGCTAAACTATATACAAGGTAATGATTTGGGTGTGGGATGGATTGATCACCATACCGACTTACTCTTATTATTCGCCTTGCTATATGGAATGGTAAATCCGAGTGACTTGACTATAGTAGAGAGACGACGATATTAAACCTTGTTAAACCTTAGAATGGTATAAGAATTTTTCCCTTGTAAAAGGCAGCTTTTGCCAACCGTAGGTTATACGGTGAGGATCAACCGAGACCCATTTCTTGCAGGAGAAACCATAAATTGTTGACCACCATAAGATATCAATAGTTGTTTAGTAATGGCGCCAGACCCGTCAGCTAAGAAGACCCAATCTCGGAATAACCTTACCAGGATGAAAGTACAGAAGAATTGAGGAAAAGGTTATGCCACTACCGAAAGAGCCCGGATAAGGAATTATCCTGAAGATCTAAGAAGACCGACACTGTTAACAATATGGATGAAGTATATGAGTTTCGATGGAACAGTAACCATGCTTCTAACGGTGGTAGCACCCCAGACCCCTATGATGATCAATGGATTTTGAGGAGACCCCCAAACCCTAACCTTTTCTTGCTAGCCTCTCCGAATCTCGAGCATGAGATTCATTTTAAGGGTGGTAGGTTTGTAACATCCCAAAATTCTAAATTTTGGAATGTTATAATAAATAGATAGATTTGACTGATTGTTTGATTGATTGTCTGAAAGTGAGTGAATTCGAAACTTTTGAAAGTTAAATGAGAGGGAATAAAAGGACTTTCCCAAACTTTCATATTTGCTTTCTGATCTCTATGAATTCAAATGCTTTTCAAACACAAAACCCTTGAGCAAAGATGATATGACTTCTTCCATTTAAATTAAATGAAAACAGTTGTTGAAAATATTTGAATTTCATTTGAAAATATTTTTCAATTCTGAAACCTTATGCGACTCAATGATTTTCACGAGAGAAGATAAAATGACTTCTTCCAATTATATGAAATATGAGTTGGGAGTTTCAAAGAATTAAATTCAAAGCTCTTTTGAATTTATTTTCAATTTGGAATGTTATACATTAGATAATCATGCATATCCTATTTTCTTGCATTTTGGTCAATCCTAGAAATTTCACGCAACTCAAGGACCTTCGGAGAGAGTTGGAGATTTCGTTATTTTCTTATTTGAGAGTTTTCTCGAATTGGAAAAGAGGATCATTTGATTTATTTATTTCATCTTCAATTATTTTTCCGACGTCAAAAAAATATAAGAGAGGGAATAATATGACTTTCCCAAAATATAGGAAAAATGAAGATTTAATAAATAGATCAAATTTCGTTTTCCGGTGTTTGTTTGTTTTTCTTTGGATAGGGAAAAATGCGTGTTTTCGAAAATTGCATTTTAGGTCCGGAGTAAAGTTCATTTTGTTCGACTCATT
Source organism: Triticum urartu (assembly GCF_003073215.2). Lineage (NCBI taxonomy): Eukaryota > Viridiplantae > Streptophyta > Magnoliopsida > Poales > Poaceae > Triticum > Triticum urartu. The sequence goes on from NC_053028.1 coordinate 574,679,206, forward strand.
TTTAAGAGTCGGGGAAAATTTACTTTAGTGATTTTGGAGCCCGTTTAGATTTTCTTTTCTGAGTTTTTCTGCGCGCGAAATCTGTTAAAAAAAATCCTCAGCGCCTTGGGCCAAAGGCCCAAGCCGCCGCCGGCAAAGGCCAGGAGGCATCGCGCGAGCGCCCAGGCTCCAGGGAGCCGCCGCCGTTGTCTTTTGGAAGTCCTAGTAGGACCTTTGTCCTACTCCCGTTTATTCCGTTTCTTTTTCTAGATCTTTCCTACTCCTATTCCAATTCCTTGATCCCTCATCCAAGTAAACCCCCCTCCCCAATATAAATACCCAAGCACCCCCCCCTCTAAATCATCAAACCCAAAGCCTAGAGCTCCACCACACCCCGCGCCGCGCCACCCCTCACCCGCGCGCCGCCCTAAGCCGCCGCCCGCGCCCTGCGTCACCGCCGCCGCCCCTATAGCGCCGCCGCCGCCGCCCTAGCACGCCGCCGTCGCCACCGTTCGCCCCGCCTCGCCGGAGGTAGCCTCGCGTCTCTTTTCCTCGGATCGTTTTCTTCTAATCATTCCGATTCTTTTCTTCTCTTCCGATTCGTTTTCTAGATCGGTTTTTTCGTTTTGATTTTCTTCACCGAAACCCTAGATCGGATTCGTTTTCTTTTCTGATTTAGTTGCCTTTGGACCGTTCGCCGGACCGTTCGTCCTAACGAACGTGATCACCGGATTCTTCTAGGTTAACGAACGTCCGTTCGTTTAACCGTTCTTCTTTTTCTTTCGTCGGATTTATTCCGCGATCGCGATCTCAGATCCGATCTTCGTTCTAGTTTATCTTCTCGCCCGTTTATCGGAATCAGGTGATTCAAGTGCCTGGAGTTTCGTTTCGAAACCGTCGTTCCGTCTAATCAACTTAAACAAGTTTTTGCTACTGTAAAATTTTGACCTTTGTTTAAATATCTACAAGGGTTGGATGAAGAAGCAGAGCCCAGTGTCCGGTTCAAGCAAAGAAGCGTCGGCAAAGAGGAAGAGGAAGAGGGACGAGGACGAAGTCGAGGGCGTGGAGTCGGATTCCAAGTAGGTGGCAGTGCCGTCGCTCATGCTGGTTCTACTGCAGTGTCAAGCGGACTAGTTGCTTATTAGTTTATTTTCAAGAGTGTGTTGTGCTCAGGCCCTAGCAGAACTATTTGTTTATGTTCTTTCTCGTTATTTGAACTCTTTAGTACGTACAGTAGTACTAGTACTATGTCTTACTACTGTTCTTCTTGTAGTTGGTACTACTGCTCGTATCTTCGTGTTCCTACTTTACTTAATACGTTCGTACTAGTAGTATAATTTGGGTCAGTTGATTTGTGAAAGAAGTTCGACGGAGCGACGGAAGAAGATGGCACAAGAGTTGGAAGAATCCCTTCTAGCCATCCATGTTGCATCAAACGGCTCACATGAGTCGACTGACCCAAATTGCTCCTTCAGATTGTAGGATCCACGTGGCATTCAAGGTCTCGAAGGTAGATTCTGCGTCCGCACCCGGTTTGCGGGCTCGACGCGTGCGCGACCGGCTTCCGCCGCGACAGCCACCATGCACGCCTCCTACGCGCGGGCGGAGATGACAATGAAACGCTAGTTCCTCCTCGCCGGCATGCTGGAGCACGCGCTCGTCCTCCTCTTCGTACGCTGCGTGCATAGACGCGGCTCCACCAGCTGCTCGCGTGCTTGGCAGCGCGGCGGCATCGCGAGGAGGGACTGCAGACGACGTGAGCGGGCGAGCCTTCGGCTTCATGGCACAGGGATGGCAGCGACACTGCAGTGATGGGCGAGAAATTGTTGGCTGGAGCAGGCGGGCGCCGGCATGCGCAACGGCGGCGGTGGCATATTGATGAGTGCGCGTGTGGGAGCTTACTTTAGTTTTATATATAAGGTTTGTCAAACTTAAAAGGAAACCGTACCAGTACACATAAACATTAGACTAAGGCAGCGCTTTTGTTAGTTACTAGCTTATGTTCTTGCCCATTGTGACCAGCCTTAGTACCACGGCCATGATACGGAATCTTGTGCAAGCGCGTGAACCACGGCCGCGCGGTCGATCGAACGGTGCGACACCGTGTCGCGCTCGAAGGACATCCACCGAACCTTTTTGTGTGTGTGAAACAATCCTCGAATATTACTCAACGTTTTTTTCCTACAAAAGTTCTTGACGCTGCAATATTTCCATATATTTGAATTTAGCTCCAGTTCGTGTTTATTTGGATTTGGACGTTTTAGGTGCGCCCTAGTTTTTTTAATACTGATTTTGTGTGTGTGACTGAGAGAGAACGTTTGTTTGTGTCCATATGTGTGTTGTGGCGGAAGGGCAATGTTGAGATGGTGTGCGTGTGATACTGACATAGAGAGGTGTGAATGTGCAAATGATCGTGCATGAGTGAGACATAGATAGATGTCGATATGTTGTGTATACATGAGAGAACAGTCTTCTAGTTTACTTGTGTGTGTGTGAGAGAGAGAGAGAGGGAGGGAGAGAGACAGCGAGAGGAGCATCCGTAACACAACAACCATCTCTCTCGATTCGTCCGTCCCTCGCATGGTCGCATGCAACACATGCATCAACGCGCACATTTTGACACCCTCACCCGGCCCCTGCCCACCTCAAGGCCCGCACAATCTCTTCGTGAATACCCATTTCTCTACTTAGGTTTGTTTTCTCTCAATATCTGACACACACACACCCGCACAGAGAGAGAGAGAGACACATGCAGCACAACACACACACACACACAATTCATCCCCATCAAAGGTTATACGGAGACCACTCTCGCTTGTGCTTCTTTGCACCCCAACATGCACAACACCTCAATCTTCAAAGAGGGCAATGAGCAGATCGAAGATGGCGATCACACCACGCTAGAGAATGCGGGGTCATTTGGAAGCAGGGTGATGTGACAACGGCTGACTGACTCCTCCCCCACCCTCTCTCTCTCTTGCACAAAATTACCAATCCCTCTCTCCCCCGCACAAAATTGTCAATCCCTCAACCCACGAGATCCTTCCCCTCTCGTCCATGTTTTTCCTGCTCTCTCATCAAACATGTTGTCTCTTCTCCTTCCACGTATACAGAATCCATATGCACACGCATCTCATGTATATTACATGTATGCATCTTTCTCACAGACCTAATTTCTTCCTCTCTCTTTCTCTCTCTATCTCTCTCTCTATGTATCGTTAGGTTTGTCTCCTACTCTCTCATCCACATACATACAATCTTTCCCTCCCTATCTGCTCCATCTTCAAAAGCTCTCTCTACACATTTCATTCACACATTGGGATATGTCAAAATGTTGCTTATATAATGGCTGATGTAGAGTTATGGTTGTTCTTGTTGCATCCTACAAAGTAATAACTATGGAATGCATTTAGATTCTCATTTGACTGGGATTATGTGAGTTTGAGCATGTTGTGAAGTACTATAGACCTTGTATACATCTTGGGGATTCGACAATGATTGTAACTATTGAATTGAATAGACCATTACATTCGAAGTCAATAGCCTAATATATTTATTTCACAATTTCAACAAATGATTAGTCCACTACAAACTAAGAAAACAAATGTGTACTCCCTCCGTTTTTATTTAAGTCCGCGTATTAGCATTGGTCAAAGTCAAGTTTTGTAAACTCTCAGAAAGCTTGTAACAAAAAATATTAACATATACAATAACAAATAAATACCATTAGATTCATTATTGAATGTACTTTCACATCATACATATTTGTTACGGTAAATGTTTATATTTTTCTATAAACTTGGTCAAACTTTAGGAAGTTTGACTTCGGTCAAACCTAATATGCAGAGTTTACTACTACTACTACTCGCTAGTTGCTTAGCCGAATCACTCAACACGCCACACGGGGAGTCCAGTGTCACAAAATTTTGAGGTCGGCGGGAAAATCTCCCGTGACCCTGATTCGAGTAGTGGGAAGTTACCATCATAGCCTTTCGAACAGGCCTACGGATGACGCTTGGTAGGGGGCTGTTTTCGTAACTTCAGGTTCACCCTACCCAGCCAACCCCACCCCAGCACCCAGAGTAGTACACCTGAATACTCCCCAATTTCTATCCCCACCGCAAAATAGACTTCTCCACGGCACCGCAGCCTTCGTGTTCCTCCCCTTTACATCGACACACTCGTCCACCGCAGCGCATCTGCCTAATCAACGACCTCGTACGCCGCACTGGAGCCAGTCCACCATCGTCGTCGTACACGGAGCCTCTTCCCCGGCATCGTCTTCCATGGTCTCGTATGTGCTTCCCGAAAGCCGACGCCAAGCGCAGAAGTACCACCGTCGTGGACAATGAACTGACTCCCGTTGCCGACCATGACTCACAGAGGCCGCCGCGACCATCGTTCTCCTCCTCGATTGGTAATGTGTGTATTGAATCACTTAGCAGTACATGTGCAGTTCCAATTTTGTTCATACCTACCCTTCAAATTTCCTGGGTGCTATTGTTCCCGTAAAAGTAATTGGTTATAGCCTCCATTGTCCAACAGAATATCAGCTTGTAATTATGCGTCGCTCCTGTATCGCTGTCACATCCGCAATTTTCAATTTGGAATCTTATACACTAGATCATCATTGCATATCATATTTATTGCATTTTGGTTGATCCTAGAAATTTTACGCAACTCAAGGACCCTCGAAGAGATTTGGGGATTTTGTTATTTTCATATTTGAGTTGTCTCAAATTTTGAAAATAGGATCATTTGATTTTATTTATTTTATCTTCAATTATTTCTATTACAAAAATATGAGAGAGGGAATAAAATGACTTTCCCAAAATAAAGAAATATTGAGGATTTAATTAAAAATCAAATAAGATTTTATTTTGGTTTTACTTGCTATTTTATTTGAATTTAGGAAAAATGCGCGTTTTTCAAAATTGCATTTAGGCCCCAAATAAATGTTCATCCTGTGCGGCTTGATTTTAGAAGCCGGGGAAAATTTATTTCGGGATTTTTGGAGTCCATTTAGTAGTTCTTTTGTTTTTTTCTTCCGAGCGTAATTATTTTAAAAAACGTCCAAACCGACCTTGGGCCGTAACCGACCAGGACTCTCCTGGTCGGGCCTCTGATAAGCCGCGCCCTGCCCCCGGCCAAAGCCCAAGCCGCCGCCCCGCCAAACCCTAACCCTAGCCGGCCCCGCCGTGCCCCGCCGCCACCGCCCCACGCCGCCCCACCGCCCGCCGCCCCGCGCCGCCGCCGCCCGCTGCATCCGTCACCGAAGGTAGACCCCGCCGCTTCCGGTTTTTCTCGAAAAAACCCGTTCGGTTTTTCCGATGGTTTGCTCGTTTTTTTGTTTCGGTTTTTTTAAATAGATCAGTTTTTCCGGTTTATTTATTTAGCGAACGTTCGTCCATTCGTTCGTTTTAACGAACGTTCGTCGTTTTTCTTTTTCTCGGATTAAATCCGCGATTTTTCTGATCGCAATCTTTGATCCGATTTTCGTTTTAGTCTAACTTTTCGCTCGTTTATCGAAATCAGACGATTCAAGCGCATGGAGTTTCGTCTCGAAACCCACTTTCTGATTAACCAACTTAAACAAGTTTTTACCACTGTAAAAAATTGCCTTAGATCCTGAATAGTGAACGAAGCCTGTTTCTTTTGCCGTTTGTCTTTCGTTGCTTCGTTCGATTTGATTCTTTTTGCCAACCGGAGTTCTTAAGTTGAACTTTCTGGTTAGATCTCTTATTTGAGTTTTACCTATGCATTAGTTGAGTACTTATTGTATGCTTGTTTGCTTGCGATAGAGTACCCGGAGTGCGCCGCTTGCTACTTCGAATAGCTAGGTTTCCCAGGTCATCAGCAAGGCAAGTAACACTTTGATCATGTTTTCCCTCTACCCAGTTTTATTGCATTAGATCAATCCTCACACATTGCATGATTATGATCTAAATAAATTGTGGGTTTGGGAAGTAGTTGAGGTAGTACCTATTACCTGTTTTTATCAAACCTTTGGGAGTTACTTCTACGTTTGCTTATTATTGCCATGTTAAGCTACACTACACCACAGTAGAGCTACCGTGACACACCAATGTGTCGGCATAGGGTACCTTTGCTGACAGTTAAGTTGTAGCTAACACCTATGCTGAAAGAAGATGAAAGAGTCGGAGGACTTGCTGTGGGCAAAGGTATTGCCGACAGTTGTTTACTTCCTGACACTTTTTTTGTCAGCATACACCCTACCTACGCCGACAGATGGTATGTCCCCACATACACCCTACCTACGCCGACACTTTATCAGACAACATACACCCTACATATGCCGACATATAGCATGTCCACATACACCTTACCTATGCCGACAATTTATTAGCCACGAAAACCATATCTATGCCAACAGATAGTCTATCAACATAGACCCTACCTACACTGACAGATATTGCCTTCGCCGACAGATAAATTGCTGGTAAAGTGATGTGCAGCCAAAACAATATATACAAACTCTAAACAGATTCAATTATTATCCTCACATCCAGAAGCAGGTTCAAGATGAACATGTACTATACAACAATCAAAATATATTCACAAACATGCCAATACATTGAATCGCAAGTTGACAAACACATCAATCTTGACAAAGCATAGTTTTTACCATCTTAACAATCACCCAGAACACACAAGTCACAAAAGGATGAGCACTATTTGCTAGTATGAGAGACTTCAACTAGATGGTCCAGAATGCACAAGTCTGTATCCACATGCACAAAATGCAAGCTCTAAAATAACCGAAACACCAAATGGTCTAGAGGACACATAAGATCCATGATTACAAGTTGGTTGCTCCATAAACGCTGCAAAGTCATCATGTCCATGTGCACCAGTTGGCTAAGTGCCTGAAATTTGTTCACCAAAAATTGTTAAGAAAGTGGAATCAGCTCAAGTTGTTCAAAGCTCATTTGTGGATTAACACAGATTCGATCAATAAATCCTCATGATACCATAGTTAACAATAGTTTCTACAAAAGTTATAATTGGCTCACATGGTACTATATAGAACTATGTTCCTGTGCTTGCAGTTTTATCAACAATGAAGGTAATGACCATCTGAAATAGAGATCCTACAACATAGTAGCATATTTTATAGCCTATTACATAAGCATTCAATGAAGAAAAGAAACCTCTTTTGCAACCTCTCTAGATTTTCATGATTAAGAGCTACATAACCATGGATAAAAAAGGAAACCATGACACATATATACACAAGCAATTTAGTTTGAACACATAGGACAACAACCTTGTAAAGTGACATTTTAGAAACTGCTCTTATGCAATAGCATGTGAGCTAATTAGTACTGAAACAAAAAATGTACATAGTAGTTGAGGTACCTGGTGAGGTAGCCCTCCATTCTCCACCGATTGCCCACTACAAGACGTGGTAGCCTTCCATCCACCATTCGTTATCTGCTGCATGTGTGTGACCATAGTCCCAGCGAGGCAGCCATCTGTTCTCCGCCCAATGCCCGTGCTGTACGCTGGTGGTCGTGGTTCTCGGCTATTGTCGGCAAGACTAAATGGATTAGTAACTTGTTTATCAGTATCGAGCATTGTACAACTGTATGTAACTGCACTAATTCCATCTATTTTTACCATAATTATGTGCAATTGGCATAGGCCTATCAAGGTACTACACTAAATTTAAGCATGAAAAGTACAGGACTGAGTCAATTTAATGGCTCAAAACCGCTCGTGAGTTCCACAACCAACATTAGTAGAGCATTTCCTAATACATCTAGTGAGCCATAGTTACAACGGCGGGTGCTAGTAGTAGTGAATTTAAATTACACATGACGCAATCACAAGACAAACTGAGCCATTCAGTTGCAAACTACCCTCTACACTTTGAAACAAGCCATTTGGGGTGCAGAGACCTGACTTGAAGGACAAAGAGCTTGGTGTTCAAGTTGTGGGAGTTGTGCAGAATGTGGACTGGTTGCAGACACATGTTAAGGTTGTTCTGTAGATCCCACCCATAGTATCAGATCAGCTGAAACAAAGCAGCCCGATTTTAGTCGAGAGAGTTAAAAGTAGGCAAATAAACCATAGAAGTAGCATAAGGGGCTCATGGAGAGTAAGAAGAAGTACTAGTGTCTATTCAGTTCCAAGTGGACTTGCCACGCATTGACTTAAAAATAGCTCATGTGCCAAGATAGTAAGCTGATACATATTTATTTTGTTTGTGATAAACTGAACCTTCATTTCGCAGGCCTAGTTTAAGATGATGGACTAGTTGAACTGGTCAACAAAAAGGAAATGCTGGACAAGCATCAAGATGGCAAAATGATGGATCCATCCATTCCATTTGCTGGCTTACCACGTCATATCCTCAAATGGCTTGTTTAAGATCAGTAAGGGCCCACCTGTGCCAGCATCATGCCTCTAGCATAAGATAAAAAATAAAACAACAAAGCTTATCATCATATTATTATATGCCAGTCATCAAACTTGCATGGAGCCACATACTGAATCTAAAGGTTTAGAGCGTTGTGTTTTTGTTTTGCTATTCAGATTAGCGAAACAAAGGGGAGGACATGACATAAATAAACAACCTCCTAGCCTCCTAACCACATATAGTTGTAGATGTTTTTCTCATGGGTAAATACAAATGCGACGTTACTTATCTAACATTTAGTATTTCCTTCTACCCTAATTGAAGTATTACTAGTGACTAATTCTGAGGTACAACGGAAAACATGCATAAAGCATAACCATGTTGTAGATTAGCAATCATGCTTACGTGGCAACAATAAGAGCCAATGATAAGCTCCCAAGGTTTACATAGGATTTAGGGTGTAATATTCAGATGGTCCAGACAAGTGTTAAAATAGGACACCAAACCAACAATTTCCTACATGTGCATTCATTTTCCCAATGACATAATATATGCCATTGTCTCGATAACATTTTATATGTCGGTGTCTTTCTTGTGTCTCCAAAGTAAAATCAAGGTTTACTTTTATAATATTTTGTTAAACTTCACGCACAAATAGATGTATTACTAGATGGCTGACAAAATAGTTGCACATCACAATTAACCAAAGAAAGACGAGGAAGTACAGGAAGCTGTACCAGCTGGAGTATAGAAGCAGCCGTAAAGAAGTGACACAACGCCCAGTGCTACGTACCCAGAAAATTTACCACTAGCTTGCAATCGGTTTAGTACTGGAGAGGCAGTCCCATAAGAGGGGCGACTAAGTCTTGGAGCCGAAGCACACCTACACACGTCATGATCACATCCCTTTCCTTTTGAGGCATGTCACTATGCATACTTGATACCGTTAGGTTGTTGGCGCGCATTCTTTGGGTAAGATAACCCCCCTGGTCAAGAGGAAATTATAATTTTAGCATGTGGTGAACGATTAATTATGTCAACACGACCATAGTTAAGCACTTAACAAAGCTGGACATCCTTTAGAACAAAAAAGTTGCACAAGAATGATTTACACTTGAGTCAACAAATGGTTTTCTTAACTGACAGACTAATTCAAAGAGAGTTTTGATATAGATTTTCACACGGAAGTAAGATGCATCTTTTAAAGAAATAATAATGACTTTCACAGAGAACTAAATGCATTGATAGTCTGCAATGAGGACAATAGTGCATCAGCATTAGAGTTAGACCAGATCCATAATAGAGTAACTGAAAATTTTCAGATCCATAGCATTCTTAGAGAAATAAAGCATCACATAATAGACTAGAGCTTGCCAGACCAAACTAATGCATACAACCAACTAGGCAGGCATATGAGAATGGCAGAAGATAATTTTTCCTGGGACGTAACATAGCACAAATTATTCCAGAGAGGATAAGGACGCAACATACCACATACAACAGAAACAGAGGTACATGCCAATATGCAAACTTATGTGGTAGCCAAGGGTGAGCGTTGTTGTAGGTGACGAGCAGACAAACTTTGCAGAAACCTGTCATGAGACATCGCGCCATTGGTGGCGGCGTGGGCGCGTGGCCGAGCTTGTTGGAGATGAGATCTTTCCCTGGGAGGAGGAAGAGGAGGGGGCTGACTTGGTCCTTCATGAGGGCTAGCGGTGGTCGGTGAAGGTCTCGGCGGACGGGGTTGTCGGCGGTCGCGGCACTGGGGAAGGCCTGCATCGGATGGGGTTAGGGGATCTAGGATATGCTCACCACCGTCAGTGGGGACTCCGGCAAACGAAGATGCCCATGTGGTGGCAGCGAAGGGGCCATGTAAGGCAGGCGATGGAGGGGCCCGGGAGCTCGGGGCTATGGCCGCCGGTGGCAGCAGGGAAGTCCGAGGACGGCGGCGACGGAAATTGGGGGCAGGAGCGGGGGCGGATAGGGTTAAAGCGAGTGGATGTGAGGCTATGGTTTCCTTTGGGGGTATTCGGCCAAGGTGAGGTGAAAACTGGTCCACCCACAATGAAATTTTTGGGCTCTCGCGCCTAATTCACGCGGCAATTGTCTGGCCTTTCCTTGCTTGAAACATGTCCACATACGCCGACACTTAATCTGTGTCCAAACACCCTACCTACGCCGACATATTTTATGTCGTTAAGCACATACCTACGCCGACTGAAAAACTATCAGGACGCGCACATCTACCGACAGATCATATGTCACTAAGTGGTTGCCGACATATACATTGTCATTGCATGATTTCTGACACATGGTTTGTCCATAATGATCTACATTGGCCAACATATGATCTGATTACAAAGCTTCAAAGCTACGCCGACAGATCCCATGTAGAGATTAATAGACCTTTGCCCACAGAAGTGTGTCACCTAACCTCTACCGTGGTGTAGTGCTAGTAGACGTGGATTGGGTGAGTGTTTCCATGACAGATGTGAGATTGTTAATTAATGGTTTATCTAAGGTGGCAACTTAAATACACATCTGGGTGGATTGAGGCACCTGGGTATTCCAGCGATTGCCTGTTTTTTTATGGACCGCCACCCAGGCTCAAAGGGATCATGAGATTATTCATGCTAGAAACTTCTGTGTGCAGCCACAAGCTATTATGGGCTCTAGCATAGTTGACTAAGTTGTGCGAACTCTTACAGTGGTGGACTAGTAGATGTAGGGGAAAGTAGGTGTAACTGTCTACCCGATCGTAAGGTGCTAGCGCTTCTGAAAGACTATGTCTCGGTCATCCGTCTTCTCAAACACCATGTAGTGCGAGAAACCAAACGGAGGCGATCGAGTCTTGTGGGGAAAAGTGCGCAAACCTCTGCAGAGTGTATAAACTAATCATGATTAGCCATGTCCCTTGTTATGGACATCTTGAGTATCTAGTACCTGGATTATCATGTGAATCTCAACATGTTACTCTAAAATTAATTTTCTTGGGTTTTGTTTAATGATGATGCTTAATTGGGATTGTGAATGCTGTCAACCATTCTCAATGTTTAACAACTACCATGATAGTTAAATAAAATTTATTCCTTTGCAGTAGGGAAAAATTGGCTTTACGCAAAACTGTAACCATAGAGCTTTCCACCAGCCAAATATGCATATAGAATAGCTATTTCCTTCCATTACTCTCTATGTGTTACTTTGCCAGCATATTCCATGTGTTGACCCGTTTTGGGCTGCAACGTTAATATTGCAAACTTTTCAGACGACGATTAAGGAGTTTTTAGGTTGTGGTTCTATACTTAGTGATGTCGTTGGAGTTGATGGACTCACTTATCTTCCATGCCTTCCACTGTTATCGTTATTAGATGGCCTTAAGCCATATTTATTGTAATAAGTTCTCTTTTGAGATACTCGATGTAATAAGTGTGTGATTGCTACTCTGTTATAAATCCTTCAAGTACTGTGTGGTGTCAACATTACTGATCCAGGGATGACACCTGAGCATAGAGATTGGACCGTTTGAGGTCAGGTCGCTACAATCGCGCTGTGCTTGGGTAGGTTTTTCATCTGCAACCAGTAGTGTGGCAAATGATGGAAAGGTTTTCAGAACTAGCAAAATGCACATGCGTTGCACGCATCAAGATGCATTTGTATGAGTAGTTTATCTTGTTGGAGATGCTCTAACATGGCAGACGAGTGCTTTAATGTTGCCCACAAGATGCGCGAGTATTACTAGTAGTATATTTTTCTTGCCATGTTGAGATTTTAAAACCACAAGTGCGAACATGCAGAGGAGCAATGAAGATCAAACACGGGATATTCGGGACATCTTCAAGGAGCGTGGCAAGTTAAAGAGGAGCTGCACCGAACCTGTAAAACGAGCTTTGGTAAGTAACACCCTTTCAATTACTTCCGTGTAGCCTCGTGTTCTTCGATGTGTATATGTTGTAGTTTCTGTTTCTCTTAAGCGTGGTGTTCTTCGATGTGTAATAAGAAGAGTCTTAATCATCCTAATTCTTTCGTTTTTAGCTTGATGTAGGAAGTGGGTGTTCTCACCTTGTAGTCTTTATTTATTTATTTATTCCTTTTGAATTCACTTCTCCGAGTTCTGTTTATCTGGCTTCTACTAAATGGATCTAGGTTGCTTTGAGTATTAATCTAAAAAAGAAGTAACTTCATGTCAGGATGCAGTTCCTGCGAGGACGGAAGTATGGTCAACCTCGAGATCATGTTTCCAAAATGAGGCTGGATTACACACAAGGTGCCAGTTCCCTAATGATGCTAGATTAGACACAAGGTGCAAATTCCCAAATGATGCTGGATTACATACAAGCCAGGTGGAGTCGTCAGTTGTTCGTGTCCTCGTGGCATTAGTAAAGGCTGAAAGAAAGCGTGCAGCAGCCCTTGAGAATGTAGCTGAGTTCCTGAAGAAGTGAAAAGAGCAATCAGATGCTCTCTTCACCCAAGCCAAAGAAGAGATGGAAGAAGCCAGAAATAAGCTAGCAGAGGCAGAGCAGGCTAGGCATCTCCTGCTATCTAAAACTGTTGTCAATACAAAATTTCCTTCATAATAGCTAGGTTCAAATGTTTATCCAGTCAGCATGCCTGTTGTGATGCCCGTGCATCTACTGATGTCGCACAAATTGTTTTTTTGGGTCATGTAATAACAGCAATTACTTTCCAAACAATAACAGACGAAGCATTGGACATGGTATAGTTCACGCGCAACCCAACATTCCAAGTTCAACTTCCACATCAAACTCATGTTCACAGATATCTGCACATTCACACATAATGTCCACAACCATGATTCACTTCAAAGCCAAAAAAATGTGAGGAGAGTTATAAATAAAGAAAATCCTCTACTAGTTCCTGCTACCAGTGCGAGCACAACAAGTCAAGACCATGCGTAAATTAATTATATTGTAGTCATTTTTGTGTTCTAAAATGCCTGCTGGCTCGCGGAAGGACGTGTTGCCGGCACACGCACGGATTCAATGAAGGTAGGCGGGGCAGTCTTAAGCTGGTTGCACGCGGCGAGGAGGCGTGCTCAGCCAGGCCTACAGCGAGTGCGGCCCTCTTGGCCGGTGCGCCGGTTCAATGCCTGCGCTATGAGAGGTCACGTCCGTGTCAGAGCAATCACTCCCTCTAGTCCTTTTTTGTTTGGGTATAACAAAATCTCGTTTTCCATTCACATTTTAGTGGTAGGAGTTGTGCGTGTGTGTTTGTGAGAGAGAGAGAGGAGACGGTAGTCAGGGTTATCTGGTCGGTAAACAAATGAATAATGTCAGTCTGGGTTGGAGACGAAAAGGAGACCGCAAAAAATGTTGTGTCTATAGGAGAGATAGAGAGAGTAATTTTAGTGGTATGAGTCATATGTAGAGACATATAGGGTGTGTGATAGAATCCCATAGAGAGAAATACAAAGTGAAAGACGAGTGGAGACCGTGTGTTTGGCGGTGAAAAAGAAAGCTTAGGTACCGAGTGATACCAGAGAACAGTAGAGACATGAGAGATAACGAAAACCGTGTAATTTATAATGATAGGGAGAGTGTGACACTTCTCAAGGGAGACGTCGAGAGACCATGTTGGTGAGGGTAGGAGCAACATGAAGTGAGCGTCCGGGTGAGCTGGAGAAAAGAGAGTGATAGCTACCTGAAGGAGCATGCATGCGAGAGAGATGGGCGTCAAAGGAGTGAAAAAAAAGGGATTCAAATATTTGAATTCGAGATGATGATACATGTAATCCATACTCGAACCAAAATTGATCTATCAAACATGCATACTCATATGAATTCACGCACATCTATGTTATTTAATATGTAGATATTACTGATCCATACATTTTAGTAGAACATAATTTGGTTAAAAAATTTCGAATTCAACCTTCAGATTTCGAGATCGTTGTATTTGTAGATCATATTATACATATAAAGGAGCAGAATTCTTTGTTGTTCTTTTGAAAGTATATATATAAAAAATTATGTATATAGAATGTAATTCCAATTGAAAATGGATCCCGCCCGAAAAAAATAGAATACAAACGGGATTCGAATTGAGTTGGCACGGTAAACGTGCACTCTGCAAAATTTGAACGAAGCGGGGAAAGTCGCATTAACCGCCCGAAACCAAAAATCTACGAGATGGAAATCACTACTGCCTATCCCTGCCACGCAAAGCCTATATGCTGGATTTCTATAGGTTTCGATAGGGGTAGGTTTGTAATTTCACCCAAACATGACATAACCGCCTCTCACCCGGATTCATACATGGTGGGCGCCAAAACATAGTGTGTCCTCGGCCGAAATCGACTCCCTCCCCGATTCATATTCATACACGGTGGACGCCAAAAACAAACTCTCGTCGGCAAATATTCGGTGTATGCGATATTACCGTCCTATCCCTGATCGACTAGTGTTGCCATGATGTAGTAGAAATTTGAAACAGGGGCTAAGTTTGTAAATTTCCTCGCATTTGAGACAAGCGCGCCCTGAATACATGGTTGCCCCCTTCATCTCTACCTCTCGTTTCCCCATTCGTACTCTGTGGGCGCCAAAACACCCTCTCCACCCCACCCTCCTCTGTCCGCCGCCGTCCGCCACCCCATCCACCGTTGTCCTCCTCCACCATGGCGGAGCTGATACCCCGACGCCGCCGTCCATTACAAGAGATCGACCTCTCTCATCCACGGCTTCGGACCAAGATCCTTGCATCCCGTCCTCTCGCTTCATCCCCGCCATCGTCCACCTTGCCGGTGCCACTCCTACGACCGTCTCGTCCATCGCGCCCCACCGCCACCATCTACCCTCCTAGATCTGCTTCCACAACGCCAACAGCCATCGCTACCGCAGCACCGTCAAATTCTCAGCACATGCCTACACGACGCCGCACCAGAGGCGGTACTCTTTCGTATCTGCTCAACTTATTTATTGCAGCAAGAAAATAGATCGCCCCTGCTTTACTCTGATTTCTTGTCTTGGTTGCGAAGTTGCCTTTGTCCGGTTTGTACCTTCAGATCCGCCATGGCACGCTCAACACCATACTTGCAATGCTTATGGTTTTCCCCTTTTATATTCCACACTAGTTAAATCACAGTAGACTGAATTTCAAAATTGGGTCAGTCGATTTTTCAGAGCTCGCCGAAGTTCACCGGTGCGACCGAAGGGGCTCGGGTGGTTGTGGGGCCTCGCCGAACAAAGAAAACTCGACACGGGTGGGGGTTGGGGTGGGGGTGGCGGAGGAACACAGGCGGTGGGGGGCGGTGGTCCGGCCGGTGGCCCATGCGGTGTTCTGTATGGGAAGAATCAGAGACGAGGAAGAAGAAGGGTTAGGAGACGTAGGATCTTCATCCAACCGCCTGAAATGGTCGAGAGACAGCTAGGAGTTGCATTCTTAATGCGCTCTGGTTCATCATGTGTGGGGACTGCGCAACCAACATTTTATTATCCAAAATCTGATTGCTCTTCTTTACCATGTTCCTCTTCTGTTCTTCTTTAATATGTACTCTCTCCGTTCCTAAATACAAGTCTTTGTATAGATTCCACCATGGACTACATATGGAGCAAAATGAGTGAATCTACACTCTAAAATGTACCTAGATACATCTGTATGTGATCCATAGTGGAAATCTCTAGCAAGACTTATATTTTGGAACGGAGGGAGTATGATAGTAGTACAGTATGTTCCTTGTACTGAAGATGAGAAGGGACATTTGCAGTGTAGAGGTCTATACGGTCGGTTGTGATAGACACTTTGAGCCTCTTTGATTCGTAGGATCTTGTAAACATAGGAATAGGATTTGTAGTGGCCTGCCCACTTGAATCCTATAAGAATAGCAAGGAAATGCGGGGAGCTATGTCGCCTTTGAGAGTTACATTGATATTAACAGTACCGCACCTTCACTTGAAGAGAGATGGTATCCGAAGCCTTTCTAGCCGTACCGGCAATACTAGCACATATATTCCAGCAAGTTCCACTTTGGACGGCGGTCCGACCCGCAATGTTGTATGGCGCTGAGTGTTGGCCGACTAAAAGGCGACATGTTCAACAGTTAGGTATGGCGGAGATGCGTATGTTGAGATGGATGTGTGGCCACACGAGGAAGGATCGTGTCCGGAATGATGATATACGAGATAGAGTTGGGGTAGCACCAATTGAAGAGAAGCTTGTCCAACATCGTCTGAGATGGTTTGGGCATATTCAGCGCAGGCCTCCAGAAGCTCCGGTGCTTAGTGGACGGCTAAAGCGTGCGGAGAATGTCAAGAGAGGGAGGGGTAGACCGAATTTGACATGGGAGGAGTCCGTTAAGAGAGACCAGAAGGATTGGAGTATCACCAAAGAGCTAGCTATGGACAGGGGTGCGTGGAAGCTTGCTATCCATGTGCCACAGCCATGGGTTGGTTGTGAGATCTTACGGGTTTCACCTCTAGCCTACCCCAACTTGTTTGGGACTAAAGGCTTTGTTGTTGTTGTTGTTGCTTAAGGTTTTCCCGTTATATCTACACTATGATCTGTGTAGCTGCTTTGTGTCGCACTAGAAGCAGTCCACTCTTGAAGCTAAACACTGCAATGACTTACAAAATTGGCACCAAGGCATTGAGTGCCATTTTGGATGCAATGAAACTCATACGCTCCCCACCTGTTGATTCTTGTTCAGAATATCATCCTAATGACTATTCTAACCTCGAGGAGTCAAAGGCAGATGACCTGTCCTATTCACCCATCAAGGTGCCTGTTCTAATTTGGCAATGTTTTATTGATTGCGGGTATCTTGCATATGTTGTCTTGCATTTCTTCTACTTTGTTGCACCGCCATCTGCTTAGTTTACTCATCATATATGTGGAGATGCCATGCCCATCCATTATCAATACATATTCCATCTGTCAACATACCATGTTTTTCCACTCAAATGGTGTTCTTGTGCATCAGACATCAAAAAGGAAGAGGGTGATTGCTGAACCTGAAGGAGCACCAGCAAAGTCCTTGAAAAATGTGGTGGTGCCGGAGAAATCAGACAGCACCCCACTTATATTGGCTATACAACCAGTGACAAAAAATGTAGGACCGACTCCAGCAGACTGTACCCATACTTCACTGGCCACACCACTAGCCCCACCACACAGGAACTGCACTCCAGCAAAAGGTATACCGATTTCATTTGCCATAGCAATAGCTGTACCACAGAAAAATCCCACTCCAGCAAAAAGTACAGCAAGTCCACCGGCCGAAGACCTATCCCAACTGTAGAGACGGCCAATTCCTGCAGATTGGAACCCCATTCCATTTATTCCCAGTTTAAAAGACAATGCTTTCAATGTTGTTAGGGACTACGTGCATATATTCGCTTTATGGGAAGATTATTGTGAAGACAAACACCATTTTCACGTCTTCCTGTCCAACTTATGTGTAAGTGCTATTATTCATGGCTATTATTTTCCTGTTTTCTGCTGATTAAACACATCAATGATTTACATTACATTATTTTAACTAGGCGAGGGTCAATTTGGATAGTCATGACGATCAAAGCTTGCTTGTGCTTTTCAAGGAAGCATTGCAGCGGTATCGGTGTTACCTGAGGAAACCACACTTTGATGGCAAGTCTATAAACGAATTCCTGGTGAAGTCTCATGTGCTAAATTTAGAAGACATTGAATGGAAAAACCTTGTTATGCACTGGTCTCATTCCCAGGATGAGGTACTGTCTATGAAATCACATGACAATTTGAACTTCTACTTTTCCGCATGTGCCTTACGGATCTTTTTTGCAGGAAATCTGCTCGAAGAAGAATTCCGGTTTGACAAGAACGACAGGATATCTCAAATATGCTGCCCGCTGCTTTGCTCTTGTTAGTACCTGTTGTCCTGTATCAATGTACTTGCATACATACCTGGTTCATTATGTGACAGCAGTATGCATGATAGCTTGCTTATCAATTGTTCGCTCCAAATTATCTGATCTGTATGAATGGTTACCTTAGTGTAGAATATATCCAATGCCAATGTTTTTTTAGCTCTGCATTGTTCTTGTAAGTACATGCTGTCCTTTATCAGTGTACTTATAATGACAGGTAGTTGTTCATGTACCATCACTCTGCAGCTTATTTTCCTTTGCCCTCCATTTTCTACACATCAGATCTATATTTACTCTTACCATAAGGTTGGTACTGAAGAAGTTTAGCTGTGCACTTACATTTATAGCTACTTGGTTATGTAGCATCACTCTTCATCTTATCTTAAATATTCTCCATTTTTTCGTATATTATCACATCTATATTTACTCTTAACAAAATGTAGAATAAAGGCAATGCTTTTGAAGAAGATTCTGTGGTAAACTTCTTGAATTGCCCCCCCCATCAGCATGGACAAGGCCTTTATAGAGCCTGTCTTCACCAATAATGTAAGTTTGTCCATCTCAAGCCTTCAAACTTTGTTGTATATATTTGGTTAGGCATGACTGCTATAGCTGTTTATTTTTGGTGTTTGCATCAAATTTCTTGTTTAAAGTTTATTATATGTAGTTCATAAACAAAAGTTCGCCCTTTCTCAATTTAAGTTTTCAGTTGTACAACCAAGTTCCTTCTTCATACCATGTAAATTAAACTATACAGAGCAAGTGATCTTCTTTTGCACTGCATGTATGCTTCTGTTCTTCATCTGTAATCCAGTGGTGTGGTGAACCTACCGACTATAGCACAATGTCATATTCTGCAATGTCTTAACTATGAAAAATATCATATCATTCTACTATTATTTAAACCGTCTCTTGATTTGCCAATCTGAAATGGTATAAATTGACAGCACACTAACCATTTATACTTATGAGTTCTTGATCTGTAATCCAGTGGTGTCGTGAATCTGCCAACTCCTTCACAATGTCATTTCCTGCCATGTCTTGACCTGAACAATACCATATTGTGTTAATGCAAATTTAAACTGTGTCACTTTATTCGTCAGTAAGAAATGTGATGAATTGTCAGCACTGATACTTTTATGTGCAAAACCTGTCATCTGTTTGCTTGTTTATCTTTCAGAATGAGGAAGATATAAGTGTTGAACAAGCGCAGTTTCATCATCTTGCTCAGCTGCTTGCGCTGCAGCTCCCCAGCAGGGCTAATCTTTCTTGAACTCTATTGAAGTGCTGTCGGTTTTGTATATTATTTTGTTGGTGTGTTTATTTGCACTGGTGGCGATCTTTGATGCCCAGTGTATGTAATCTGCTGTCTGCGTGTGCTTTATTATCATAGTGGCGAACTTTGATGCCCAGTGGATGTAATATGCCGTAATTTATTTATTATATAGTATAGGTTTTTTCTTATTCATGATGCTGCAGTTATTTTACTGTATATATATCCTGTCTTCGCAGTAAACCGGCCAAACCGTAAAATTACGGTACATAATTGGGCCGTCATGCAATCACGATGTAGGTTGGGCCTGAAACATGTCGATCAGCTCACGGGCCGGCAGCAGCCCGAAATGAACCTCGGCCCATGATTGTGCGAATCAAATCACGGGCTTTTAACATGCCGAAAAATTGTCTCGGTCCTTGTTTGGCCCAATCAGATATTGGCTGCGAGCAGGCCGGATGCAAACAAGGCCATAGTTAGGCCCAACTATATGACGGGCTTTTTACAGGCTGAAATTAATATAGGGCCAAAATGTTAAACGGGCCCTTAACAGGCCAAAACTAATATCAGGCCGAATTACTAAGTGGGCCTTTAGCAAGTGGCCCAAAAGCATAGTGTCCAGTTGACAGGCCGAATCTGATATGGGCCATAATTAGGACCAAACCTCTTAAAGGGCCGGACCTGATCTAGGCCGTAATTTGGCCCAGAACGTGGTAGGCTTTTAATGGGCCGGATCTCATATGGGCCACTATTAGGCCCGGAGCGTGGTAGGCCATTAATAGACCATATCAAATATGGGCCAGCATTTGGCCCAAAACATGGTAGCCAGTTAACGGGTCAGCCTACTAGGGTCCTCAAAATCTTGTGGGCCTACAGCTGGGCCGGCCCATTAATGTCAGCGAAATCTCATGGGCCTTTAGCTGGGCCGGCCCATTATGATCCGCAAGAATTTTGTGGGCCTTTACCTGGGCCGGCCTATTATGGCACACAAAAATCTTGTGGGCCTGTACCTGGGCCGGCCCATTATGGCCCGCGAAATCTTGTGGGCCTTTAGTTGGGCCAACCCATTATGGTCCGCAAAATCTCGTGGGCCTTTGGCTGGGCTGGCCCATTATGGCCCGCAAAATCTTGTGGTCCTTTAGTTGGGTCGGCCCATTTAAACTTGTTGGGCCGTGCCACGTGTCGACGTATCATAGGTGCCTTCTGTCCAGTGAGTGGATGACATCTGTCCCGACGATGAGCCGACACGTGTTTCCTCTAGCCAATGATGATTTTACACATGGAAAATCCCCATTGGTCGGGGCTGTTAACGGGTTATCGGATCCAAAACCCGGCCCGATAGCTTAACGGCGTTCCGTTACGGTGGATTCCACGTGTCGGTCACCCTTGACAAAAGCACTTCTGTGACGCGCGATTTATCGTCATGGAAGTGGACACGTCCATGATGATAATTTTGGTAGTGTCATGGAACACTTCTACGACAGCACAGGTATGACTATCTCGATTAAATTTGTCATGGATGTACATGCATGACAAAAAAGCGACCTACTGTGACAAACACGTATCATCACGGAAGTGTATTTTTTTGTAGTGCTTGTTGCGGAGGTTGCGCGATGCCACGCCTCGGATTGATGTCTGGAAGCGCTCTGTATGCATTGAAGGAGCTCGGATGGCCTTCGGCAAGACTATGGTACATTGGTCGAAGATCAAGAAAACCGAAAAGGCCACCGGACCGCCGCTCCCTCGGAAGGAGCATAGGCGCCCCAAGCACTATTTTCCCATCGTGATGGATGGGGCTCGGCCGATAGAGGCCCAGTGCTCGAAGGATGTAAGTTATGAGTGAATTTATTTTTGTCTGTCCAAAGAAGTTTGAACTTTTGTGCTTTGTAATGCAATTGGTTGGCCTTGTATATAATGCATTGTTTGTTTATTTTGACTCCTGTGTGGCTGTTTTAAACTGAAAGTTACCAGTCATTGGCTTCAACCCCCCTTGCAAATACTACAAAGGGTGTTTTCTCTTTAACACTTTAACCCTTAGCCAACGTCTCAATGCCCAGAGGCGGTAGTGTGTAAGGAAAACAAGGCAACCGAACAATGCGACTTTAGTGCTTTCACTTAGCCATAGGAGCTTGACTGTGGGAGTTGATATCTCTCCAACGTATCTATAATTTTTGATTGTTCCATGCTATTATATTATCGGTTTTGGATGTTTTATATGCATTAATATGCTATTTTATATTAGTTTGGGACTAACTTTTTAACCCAGAGCCCAGTGCCAGTTTTTGTTTTTTTCCTTGTTTTTGAGTTTTACAGAAAAGGAATATCAAACGGAGTCCAAACAGAATAAAACTTTCGCGATGATTTATCTTTGACCAGAAGACACACGTAGGACTTGGAGATGAAGTCAGAGGAGCCTCTAGGGGGCTACAAGCCTTAGGGGTGTGCCCTGAGGGCTTGTGGGCCTCTCGGAGCTCCTCTAACCCTAATTCTTGGCCTATAAATTCAGAAATATTCCCAAACGACCAGAAGCGTCCACCAAAATACTTTTCCGCCACCGTAACCTTCTGTATCCGTGAGATCCCATCTAGGAACCTTTTCCGGCACCCTGCTAGAGGGGGATTCGATCATGGAGGGCTTCTACATCAACTATTGCCCTTCCAATGAAGCGTGAGTAGTTTACTACAAACCTATGGGTCCATAGCTAGTAGCTAGATGGCTTCTTCTCACTCTCTGATCCTCAATACCATGTTCTCCTTGATGTTCTTGGAGATCTATCCGATGTAATATTCTTTTGCGGTGTGCTTGTCGAGATCCAATGAGTTATGGATTTATGATTAGTTTATCTATGAATATTATTTGAATCTTCTCTGAATTCTTATATGCATGATTTGATATATTTGTATTTCTCTTCGAATTATCGGTTTGCTTTGGCCAACTAGACCAGATCTTCTTGCAATGGGGGAGGTACTTAGTTTTGAGTTTAATCTTGCGCTGATCACACCCAGTCACAAAGTAGGGGTAGCCAGACACGTATTCTATTGTTGCCATCAAGGGTAAAAAGATGGGGTTTTCATCATATTGCTTGAGTTTATCCCTCTCACATCATGTCATCTTGCTTAAGGTGTTACTCCGTTCTTATGAACTTAATACTCTAGCTGCATGCTGGATAGAGGTCGATGTGTGGAGTAATAGTAGTAGATGTAGACAGGAGTCAGTCTACTTGTTTTGCACATGCTATATGATGCTCTCTTTGTGCATCAATTATTTGTCTTTTATGTGAGCATCATTAGAATTATCAATGCCTAGCTAAAAGGCTTTAAAGAAAAGTGCTTGTTAGGAGACAACCCAATATTTTCATTTTCTATTTTTATGACTTTACACATTATTACCTCTATAGTAATTGTGTTTTGGTGTTTTAACTAGTTTTTGAGCCAAGTAAGACCTTTGGGATGGCTTACAGTGATAGTTGATTTGATCTTGCTGAGAAATAGAAACTATTGTGCCCAGTAAAACAATTTTAAAAAATCACAGAAGCGTGCTTTTGATCTGAATGTTTTACACCAGATTGATATACAAATTTCCCAGGTTGTCCTAATTTTTTAGATTTGTTTGAGTTACAAAAGTATTCAAAGATTTTAGATTGCTACAGACCGTTCTGTCTTTAGCATATTATGTTTTCTTTGTGTTGTTTGCTTATTATGATGAATCTATGGATAGTATCGGGGGGTATGAAACATGGAGGAGTTGGAATACAGTAGATATTACACCAATATAAATAAATAATGAGTTCACAATAGTACCAAAAAGTGGTGATTTATTTTCTTGTACTAACGGATCTCGTGAGTTTTCTGTTGAGTTTTGTGTTGTGAAGTTTTCAAGTTTTGGGTAAAGATTTGATGGACTATAGAATAAGGAGTGGCAAAAGCCTAAGCTTGGGGATGCCCAAAGCACCCAAAGGAAATATTCAAGGACAACCAAGCATCTAAGCTTGGGGATGCCCAGGTTGGCATCCCCTCTTTCGTCTTCGTCTATCGGTAAATTTACTTGAGGCTATATTTCACCATATGATATGTGTTTTGCTTGGAGCGTCTTCTATGATATGAGTCTTTTCTTTTTAGTTTGCCACAATCATCCTTGATGTACATACATTGTGAGAGGGACACACATGAATAATTAATTTACTAGAATACTCTATGTGCTTCACATATATTTTTTGAGCTAGGAAATTTGCTCTAGTGCTTCACTTATATCTTTTTAGAGCATGACAGTGGTTTTATTTTATATAAATTGTTGAACTCTCATGATTCACTTATATTATTTTGAGATTCTCTCTAAACAGCATGATAATTTTCTTTGGTTATGAATTTAGTCCTAATATGATGGGCATCCAAGAGGGATATAATAAAAACTTTCATATAAAGAGCATTGAATACTATGAGAAGTTTGATCCCTTATGATTGTTTTGAGACATAAATATGGTGATATTAGAGTCCTGCTAGTGAGTAATTGTGGATTGATAGAAATACTTGTGTTAAAGTTTGTGATTCATGTAGCATGTATGTTTGGTGAACTGTTATGTGATGAAGTCGGAGCATGATTTATTTATTGATTATCTTCCTTATGAGTGGTGGTCGGGGACGAGCGTTGGTCTTTTCCTACCAATCTATCCCCCTAGGAGCATGTGTGTAGTACTTTGGTTTGATAGGTAATAATTTTTTTTCCAATAAGTATGTGAGTTCTTTATGACTAATGCTGAGTCCATGGATTATACGCACTCTCACCCTTCCACCATTGCTAGCCTCTCCAGTACCGTGCAACTTTCGTCGGTGCATTAAACCCACCATATACCCTTCCTCAAAACTGCCACCATACCTACCTATCATGGCAATTTCATAGCCATTCGAGATATATTGCCATACAACTTCCACTATTCCATTTTATTATGACGCATGCCATCACTGTCATATTGCTTTGCATGATCGTAAGATAGCTAGCATGATGTTTTCATGGCTTGTTCATTTTTTGTTGTCATTTGCTACGCTAGATCATTACACATCCCGATACACCGTCGGAGGCATTCATATAGAGTCATATTTTGTTCTAAGTATTGAGTTGTAAGTAAATGAAAGTGTGATTTTCGCAAAAAAAAGTAAGTAAAAGTCTGATGATCATCATTATTGCATTGTCCCATGTGAGGAAAGGATGATGGAAGCTATGATTCCCTCACAAGTTGGGATGAGTCTCGGGACTTTACAAAAATAAAAGAGGCCAAAGAAGCCCACCAAAAAAATGAGAGAAAAGAGAGAAGCGACAATGCTACTATCCTTTTTCCACACTTGTGCTTCAAAGTAGCACCATGATCTTCATGAGAGAGTCTCCTATGTTGTCACTTTCATATACTTGTACGAATTTTTCATTATAGAAATTGCCTTGTATATTCCAATGATGGGCTTCCACAAATTGCCCTAGGTCTTCATGAGCAAGTGAGTTGGATGCACACCCACTTAGTTTCTTTTTGAGCTTTCATAAACTTATAGATCTAGTGCATCCGTTGCATGGAAATCCCTAGTCACTCACAATGATATCTATTGATGGACATCTCCATAGCCCGTTAATATGCCTAGTTGATGCGAGACTATCTCCTTTTTTGTCTTCTCCACAACCACCATATTCTATTCCACCTATAATGCTATATCCATGGCTCACGCTCACGTATTGCGTAAAAGTTGAAAAAGTTTGAGAACATCAAAAGTATGAAACAATTGCTTGGCTTGTCATCGGGGTTGCGCATGATTTAAATACTTTGTGGGATGAAGATGGAGCATAGCCAGACTATATGATTTTGTAGGGATAACTTTCTTTGGCCATGATATTTTGAGAAGACATGATTGCTGTGTTAGTATGCTTGAAGTATTATTGTTTTTTGTCAATATTAAACTTTTTTTGAATCTTATGGATCTTAATATGCATGCCACAATAAACAAAATTACATGAATAAATATGTTAGGTAGCATTTCACAAAAAAAATCTGTTTTTATCATTTACCTACTCGAGGACGAGCAGGAATTAAGCTTGGGGGTGCTTGATACATCTCCAACATATCTATAATTTTTTATTGTTCCATGCTATTATATTATCTATTTTGGATGTTTTATATGCATTAATATGCTATTTTATATTATTTTTGGGACTAACTTATCAACCCAGTGCCCAGTGCCAGTTTCTGTTTTTCCTTGTTTTTTGAGTTCTACAGAAAATGAATATCAAACGGAGTACAAACAGAATAAAACTTTTGCGATGATTTTTCTTGGACCAGAAGACACACATAGGACTTGCAGATGAAGTCAGAGGTGTCTCGAGGAGGCCAGAAGCCTCAGGGGTGCGCCCTAGGGGGCGCCCTGAGGGCTTGTGGGCCCCTTGGAGCTCCTCCAACCATAATTCTTGGCCTATAAATTCAGAAATATTCCCAAACAACCAGAAGCGTCCACCAAAATACTTTTCCGCCGCCGTAACCTTCCGTACCCATGAGATCCCATCTAGGGACCTTTTCTGGCATGCTGCCGAGGGGGGATTCGATCACGGAGGGCTTCTACATCAACTCTATTGCCCTTCAGATGAAGCGTGAGTAAGTTACCACAGACCTACGAGTCCATAGCTAGTAGCTAGATAGCTTCTTCTCTCTCTTGGATCCTCAATACCATGTTCTCCTCGTTGTTCTTCGAGATCTATCCAATGTAATATTCTTTTGCGGTGTGTCTGTCGAGATCCGATGAATTGTGGATTTATGATCAATTTATCTATGAATATTATTTGAATCTTCTCTGAATTCTTATATGCATGATTTGACATCTTTGTATTTCTCTTCGAATTATCGGTTTGGTTTGGCCAACTAGACCGGTTCTTCTTGCAATGGGAGAGGTACTTAGTTTTGGGTTCAATCTTGCGGTGATCTCACCCAGTGACAAAGTAGGGGTAGGGAGACACATATTGTATTGTTTCCATCAAGGGTAAAAAGATGAGGCTTTCATCATATTGCTTGAGTTTATCCCTCTACATCATGTCATCTTGCTTAATCTGTTACTCCGCTCGTATGAACTTAATACTTTAGATGCATGCTGGATAGCGGTCGATGTGTGGAGTAATAGTAGTAGATGTAGGCAGGAGTCGGTGTACTTGACATGGACGTGATGCCTATATTAATAATCATTGCCTTGGATATTGTCATAAATTTGCGTTTTGCTATCAATTATTGCTCGACAGTAATTTGTTCACCCACTGTATTCTTTTCCTTCAAGAGAGAAGCCTCTAATGAAACCTATGGCCCTTGGTCTATTTTCCATCATATATTTTCAGATCTATAAACCAAAAAACCCAAAAATACCTCACTGCAATTTATTTACTTTTATTTTGTTTTACGTTTTAGTAATCTTTTATATCTATCTCTATCATATCTCACCTTTGCAAGTGACCGTGAAGGGATTGACAACCCCTTTATCGCGTTGGGTGCAAGTGTTTGATTGTTTGTGCAGGTGCATATATTGGAGACTTGCGTGTATCTCCTACTGGATTGATACCTTGGTTCTTAACCGAGGGAAATACTTATCTCTACTTTGCTGCATCACCCTTTCCTCTTCAAGGAAAAAACCAACGCAAGCTCAAGAAGTAGCAGGAGCTAGTGACTAGCCCCCAGTGTGTGTGATATTAAGGTGTGCCGAGGTTGATGCCATTATCACTTGGTTTCTGTGACAGAAAACACTTCATTTGACACGGAATAACCTCCATCAATTTTTAGTTTAACACTTGTCGATGGATCGCCGACCAATTCTCGCGTATTATGGCAGTCCGTTTTCGACTTTCTCCAGCGGGGTACTTAACCAGGCGAGCTAGAACTACAATAACAGTTGTTCTCCCTTTACCCTCCTATCCGAACAATGCAGAATATAAGAGGGAAAACACAGGAGCCGGGAAAACCCAACTATTGACCAAAGTCATAATTCAGAACTGATTCTTATAATGCAATATCCAAGACACTGAGCACATGAGATGAAAATTAGTGTCGAGATGATGTTTGGGGCAAGATTATAGTCGAGCCCCTAGTCTATTAGCCAATCGCATCGAAAAAGGCATGCATCATACTAGTTTACTTTGGCATAAAAACAAAAAGGAGTATGCAACACAAACGACTGCAATATGACCGTAAAAAATGGTCTGTCTTTCCGTTGAAGTCGTTACGTCCAACCGTACAATGTGAACTGCCGAAGCAACAGTTATAGATACTTTGAAAATAAACTTATTAGAGGAATGGTTTACATAGGGCATTCATGAGTGGTTTGACGTCCCTACTGTGCCATGCTGCATGTATGTGCCTTTGCTCTTTATGAAGTGTCTGTAGGCGGAGGTGATAGTGATCGACGGGCGGGCCCTTGAGAGAGGGTCTTGAGACATCGATGCAGGATATCAGCTTGACGCTGGTCAGGCCCTAGATGGTGCATGTTGGTGATGTTTAATCCGAGGACATCTTTGGCAATGGCTTGGTCGAGCCGAGCACTTGAAACTTGTACCGCTTGCCCCCTCAGTTGCCCATGGAATTTTAAGCACGAAATTGTGCATCCGAGGTACATACTTCGCAGTTGGGATGGTCCAGCTGTGGGGAGCATATCCCTATTTAGGATGAGAATGAGAAGACTCCGGGACCGGGGCTCTAGCTCGGGCTCGTTTGCGTGCATCTAGCGCCTTGATGGTAGACTGGGCTTTCGATGCCTCTTTGGTGGCCTAGACTTCGGTTGCCGGAGCTGCTATGTGTTTCTTGGTTTTGAATGAGCGCTCGGTGTTACCGTTAACGGTAATGACACCCTTAGGTCCAGGCATCTTAAGCTTCAGATATGTGCAGTGAGGGACGATGTTAAATTGAGAGGAAGATGTTCAGCCGAGGACTACGTGATAACTGTTGTGGAAAGGAACAATGTATAAAATTAAATCTTTGTTGCGGAAGTTGACGGGCGAGCCGAAGACTACTTCCAATGTGACAGTTCCCAAATAGCATGCCTCGATGCCTGGGATTACTCCTTTAAAGGTAGTGTTGCTGGGTTTGATACTTGACGGATCAATTCCCATCTTCCTCACTGTATCCGAGTAAATCAGATTGAGGTTGCTACCTCCATCCATAAGGACTCTAGTGAGGTGGTATCCATCCATGATGAGGTTGAGCACCAGAGCCATTGTTCCTCCATGACGGATACTGGCCAGATGGTCTTTCAGGTCAAAGGTGATCAGACAAGCCGACCATGGGTTGTATTTCGAGGCCACCGGCTCTACGGTGAAGATGTCCCGAAGTGCATGATTCTGCTCCTTCTTGGGTATATGAGTGACATAAATCATGTTCACGGTTTTTACCTCGGGAGGGAACTGCTTTTGGCCTCCATTGTTCGACCCGTGAGGTTCGTCATCGTCCTCGTTCCGGGGACCCTTGCCCTGTTCCTTGGATGTAAGCTTGCTGACCTGTTTAATTACCCAACAGTTAAAGTTGGTGTGGTTGGCGGGATTGTCGGAGGTGCCGTGGATATGGCAGGGCCTATCCAGGATCTTGGCCAGCACGGTCGGGCCGTCTCGGTTCCCTGTAGAGGCCTTCTTTTATGGTCCTGATTTTGAGTTACTAAACCAAGAATTTACTGACGCATCATCAGCTTCACTTCCGCTGTGCCGGTGCTTGTTATTCTTGTTGCACCAGGGTTTCCCATTCCCATCCTGGACCTTTGAGGTGTCGGGATTGTCTGGATGGTTGCTTCTACTTTCTAGCCAACTGTCTTTGCCCACGCAATAGCAGGCCATGAGAGAGGCGAGGGCCGACATTGTTCTCGGCTTATCTTGTCCGAGCTGGCGAGCAAACCATTGGTCCTGAATGTTGTGCTTTAATGAAGCTATTTCCTCAACATACATACAATCAACGATATGGTTCTTCTTAGTCAAGAACCGATTCCAAAATTGTAGGGCTGACTCCCCTAGTTGTTGAACAACGTGGCTCAAGTCATCAGCATCCGGTGGACTAACGTAGGTGCCTTGAAAGTTAGCTTGGAAAGCGTCCTCGAGCTCTTCCCAGCTCCCAATGGAGTTTTCGAGGAGGTTGTTCAACCAATGCCTTGCCAGTCCTTTAAGCTTTAGTGACAGACATTTAATTGTGTGGAGATCATCTCCTCGGGCCATACGAATGTGGAGAAAGAAATCTTTGATCCACAGAGATGGGTCGGTTGTCTCATTGTATTGTTCTATGCTTACGGGTTTAAACCCCTCGGGGAAGTGATGCTGCATCACCTCGTCTGTAAAACACATTGGGTGTGCGGTGCCCCCGGGCCACATCATGCCGGAGATCGGTTATCATCCGAGCATGGTGCTGCTCCCAGGCTATATCGTTCCTGTCGTGCCAGGCTTGGTATCTGTCCCGTCCAGTGGGCCTGTGTCCTCTTGATCCATAGATGGATCTTATTTGTGCCGTTCTGGCATTTAAGTTGTGCCATAGGTCGTATGGATCCTCTGGCTGTACTAGCTCCTTGCCCGGTCGGCGAGGGAGCATAGGTGGGTTTTCAGGTTCTCCAGCCGTCATGTCCCGTCCTCAAGGGGGCGGGCGGTCTGGTTTGTCTGAGTGCGTTGGGGGGGGTATGGGCTTGGGCCTCATCATCAAATTACGGAACCAAACGCCACCATGGGTAGCTTTTCTTTTGATCCTGCCCCTGATTATTGAAGCCCTCTACGGCTACTAAGACCTTCATCCACCTGTCATTAAGGGTATTCTGTTCGGCCTTTAACTACTGCTGCTTCTTTTTAGGCTTCGGGCAGTGGCTATGAGTTGCCGCTTGAACTGTTCTTGATCTAGAGGGTCCTCGAGGATGATGAAATCCTCGGGTCTGAAGCTATCCTCCTCTTCGGAAAGAGGGAGGTAGTTGTTGTCCTCGGAATCACCGAGGACCTCAGGGTTGCCCGGGTCCTCATGGCCTTCAGGAGCGTCGCGGTACTGTTCGGGAGTGGTGTTGCCGCCGAGCTCCTCCATATTGTCCGGAGTATCATTATCTCCGGTGCCGTTTGTGTCTGTGTTCAGGTTGTCTTTTCTTCCCTTTCCACGTACCCTAGATCGCCTTCACTAGCGTTGGCATTTGGATGACTCCTGACTGGGGTCATTGCCATCCTTCTTAGGGGTGTCGACCATGTAAACGTCGTAAGTGGAAGTGGTAGTCCACTTTCCCGTGTTGGGAGTGGCCGAGGAGGCAACAGTATAGGTCATGACGTCGATATCCTCGTCTATGTCGTCAGCCTCCTCGGAGACGTAGTCCAGCATGCCAGTTAAGTAATCGATAGTGGCTAGTAAGTGGGTGGTGGGTGGGACGTAAAATTCCCCGTGGCTAGCCTCAAGTCCGATCTGATCATAGACCGAGGACAAGCCATCCGTGATGCTCATCATTTGGATCTGATCTAACGTGTCATTTAATAGTGAGAGGTCATCTAGAATCATCCTATGGCGTCTTTCAGAGTTAAGCTCCATTATGTATGCATAGGTGGTGCGTTCAGTCAAGGCTGACCCCTTTACCTCGGACACTGAGATCAGATCTAAGCTCAAGGCCAGATCTGAGATAGAGGCCGACCCGGGGATGGAATCGGGGAGGAGGTCCAAATTTGAGGCTTCGAGATTACTGGGCCCCTCAGGTAAAGCTGAGAACCTAGTAAAGTTCAGATTGCCCCGAGCATCGGCGACGTACTCCAGGTTGCCAAACCTAATTTCCTGCTCGGGGGCGAAAATGTTGATCTAGTGAAGGTAACCGGCCGGGTTGGCGTGTAGAACGACGCTGCCAAACGCGAAGAGCTGGTCGGGCATGAAGATGTCCCTGGTGCGGATGCCATCGCCAATGACTAAGCGAGCCATTGATCTTTTAATGATCCTATGGTGGAACTCTTAATGAAAGCACCAATGCCGGTGTCAAAACCGACAGATATTGGGTAGGGGGTCCCGGGCTGTGGATCTTGGATCATGGGTAATAGGGAATGTAGAGGCAGCATTTACATAGGTTTGGGCCCTCTCTAGAAGGTAAAACCCTATGTCCTGCTTGGTTGTATTGATGTGTTTGTATGACAATTACAGAGTTAATCTACCACGAGATCGGATGAACTAAACCCTAGGCGGGTATGGCAATAATGGTTCTCCTCCTCTACGGGCTAAACCCTCTGGTTTATATAGACACCAGGGGTACTAGGGTTACACATGGTTGGTCACCATCAATGGATAAAGATGCTGGTGTCACTAACTAGATATGGAGGATAAGCCAAGTCTTCAGAGGTTTCCTTCTGGAGCACAGGGTCGCTTGTAGTCCGACCTTCCATTGATGAATCAAGAGCGGCCCAACCGGTTCGGCCGATGAGAGATAGACCGGTAGCCCGAGGACCCCTTAGTCCAGTACACCCTTAGTTGGTTCCACCACAAGCAAGCTAACCATCTGAACTACGTTTAGTTCTCGAAATTATTTATGTTACACACAGTGTGCCATGCCATATCACCAAATATAACAAATATGTTTTTAGAGTGTAGGAAAATAAATAAAGGAATGCAATTTCACCGAAGTCTTACTGTTATTGTTTAAAAAAAGGTTTGCCCATCCTTTGGTGCATTTAGGTTGAAGGAGAGATCAACAACAAAACATTGGAAATGTTGCGATTCATGTAGATCCATGCGGCAATTCAGTTGATATGCCATGTAGATCTAACTTTCTATTCATTTGTGGGATCCGGGCCATCGAGGGGGGGGGGAGGCACCACGGCTCCATTGTTTCACGGGAGGACGAAAACCCACACGGGGCTTTGTTTTCATGGAAGCATGAGGCAATATGTTGGTTAGGTGAATAAGATTTTCCATGCACTCGTACTTCCTCTTAAGGGTGAAACAGTAAGATAATTTCTGACTAAAAGCATTTCTGAATCTAGTGGTATCAAATATGATAAGAGATTTTCTACATGTGAAAAAATAATCTAGTTTGAATCAGAATCTGGTCGATAGGATACGATATAGGATATACTAGTATTACAAATATACGATGATGTTGGATAATTTGTCTTGGCCAGATATTATGGCCTTTTAAGTATTAATTAACTAGTAATATATAAATGTTATCTTTGCCTATGAGATGAAACATGTTCTTGTTAGTAGTCTATTTGGATTAATATAGTACCTTCTAATGCTTTATGCCTGCTTAGATTTATAAAGTATTAATGATTGCTTATTGTTTTTATATAAATTTAGTTTAGAGTATGTATATATTCCTCATGTATGTGTGTGCTATATGCATGTTTTGAATAAATCGAACATGTTCCATTCATGTATCATGTCTGAATCTGACATAATCTAGTATTTGATTTTGCATCCACACCACATCCATCTTTCCAGCTTATGAATAAAACATAATATCTCTACCTAGTAATAAAGTATTAATGATTGATCATCTTACAACCCCCCCCCCCCTCGTGTTTTCCTGAAATAAACCTGCAGTCCAGACTTATGTGACAAAACAAACCGTTTTTTTTTTTCAGAAACCCCCTCTTGTTTATGTGAAAAAACCCACAGTCCGGACTTAAGTAAAAAATTCATATATGTTAAACTCTAATTCCAATTTAAAATTATTATATATGAAATTAATGTGTAAATCTAAATATAATGTTATTTTAACTATTTAAAATTGTTAAAATTTTATTTATGATGTAATTTAATCAATATCGATGCGTACAATCTGAATATGATGTTATTTTACCCATTTAAAAAATTTAAATTTTATTTATCGTGTAATTTATTAAGCAATAGCGCATAATCCATCTTTTTTCCGTACCGAGACCGATCCGTGTTGCCAATGAACACCTCATCATAATTCGGATTGAAGACAAAAGAAACCATCAATAACCACACATGCATGCCTAGGTAAAACATCGCATGGAAAAAAGAAAGTTGATGCCCATCATATACCGAGAGAGAGAGAGAGAGAGAGAGAGCAACATAGGTGGGATGCCATGGTCAAATAAATGATATGGATCTATTGGGGTATTGAGTCATAATTATTGGGTAAGGGGCGTATCGTATTGTTTCCTCCCATTGCAACGCACGGGCTCTTTTGCTAATAAAATATGATATGAGCATTATTTGTCCGAACCCAAAACTTCTCCTATCTTTTGGGAAAAAATACATAGCTGAAACACTTCCGTAGGAAAAACCATGATAGCTTGATCACAACCGGACATCCTCGTACCTGCTCTCGAATATCTGTTCTTTTTCTCGAAAGGAAGGATAACGCCATGCTCTCTGCATCATTTGATGGACACAATCATGTATTATTATTTTATTATTATGAAGAAAATTCCAGCCACCGAACAAATTCAACCCGAAAAAACCCACACGTACCTCGCGACAGTAGCTCTACCAGGCAACCACTAACCCTATAATAAAAGACAAACCAAACTGAAAAATATACAACTCACTAAGGTTACATGAAGGAAACCATGCAAGGACGCCGATGGTGATGAGTCTAACTATAGATCGGTTTCGGGATTTTCATCCCCAAAGTGAAGATTCGATCCATCGCCATCAGCACGAACAGATACTAACGCGTGTCGACATATAGTCAGATCAAAGGTCGTGTGTTTCCTCCGAAGTGCACATACTCTCGTTTCGTCGTTGACCCACAGCTGCTAATGATGCCAGAGACAATCCAGCCACGAAACGTGGGCTCATGGCAAGAGCAGCAGCCTAACTAACAGCACCACTTCTTTAGTTCTTTCTTCGGTAATTGCCTAACAAACAACACTACTCAATCATACACTTTCAAGAATGCGTTATGGGAGTGAGAGCGCCAAGCATAACCGAACGCCCAGGTGCCTTTGCGCCTGCAGCAGTTGCGCGAATCTGATACTCTCGAGCTCGTACGATTATAAAATGGCGAGACATACATGCTCTGCTTGTGATGCTCATCGCGTGATGAGTTTGTTTCTCCATAGGAGATCGGATATGGCGTTTCCCCTGGTTGCTCTGTTTTTCATGATCTCGGCTAGGTGGTGCCTGGAGGTCGCTCATGCCGGACGCCAGGTGTTCGACGTTATGGACTTCGGCGCTATCGCCGACGGAGAGACGGATGACTCCAAGGTAATCGGTTGTCGCGGTTTAACCATGCATTCGTGCCACGAGGAATATGCAAGTTAGGGGCCTCCTTCTCTCCAGGCTTTTATAAGGGCGTGGATGAAGGCGTGCGCGTCGCCGGGGAGGCCGGCCGTCGTGGTCCCCAAGGGCGAGTACCGGCTCCAGCCGGTGGTCTTCCGCGGCCCGTGCAAGGGCTACATGCAGGTGCGCGTCGCCGGCGACCTCCGCGCACCGGATGACCTGGCCGCGTTCCGGGGCAGCCACGAGTGGATCAACTTCGCCAGCATCGACGGGCTGCTCGTCACGGGCGGCGGCACGTTCGACGGCCGCGGCGCGTCGTCGTGGCACCTCAACCAGTGCCCAACGAATCCGAACTGCAAGCCCCTCCCCGTCGTAAGCCGCGCTAATTTCTCACTGTCTCACTCTAAACTGAGCTGCTGGGCCGACATCGTGATATGATACGACTTCTCCTTAACCGTTTCTCGGGACTCTGCTCCGGCCCCGGCAGTCCATAAAACTCGGGCGCGTGAGGAACGTGACCATCACGGGGGTGACATCGCTGGACAGCAAGTTCTTCCACGTGATCATCATCGGCAGCCAGGACGTGTCCATCCATGGCGTCACCATCCGGGCGCCGCGGGACAGCCCCAACACG
Source organism: Triticum urartu (assembly GCF_003073215.2). Classification (NCBI taxonomy): domain Eukaryota; kingdom Viridiplantae; phylum Streptophyta; class Magnoliopsida; order Poales; family Poaceae; genus Triticum; species Triticum urartu. The sequence goes on from NC_053028.1 coordinate 574,714,504, forward strand.
GACGGTGTCCACATCCAGGGCTCCTCCAACGTGCGCATCACCGACACGGCCATCGCCACGGGGGACGACTGCATCTCCGTCGGCCCGGGGAGCGCCGACATCACCGTGTCCGGGGTGTCCTGCGGACCCGGCCACGGCATCAGCGTGGGCAGCCTCGGGAGGCACCCAGGCGAGGAGGACGTGCGCGGGCTGCGCGTGTCCAACTGCACCCTCGCCGGCACCGCCAACGGCGTACGCATCAAGACTTGGCGCGGCGGGCTCCGTCCGGGCTCCGTCGTGTCCGGTCTCGTCTTCGAGGACATCGTCATGAGGAAGGTCCGGAACCCCATCATCATCGATCAGGAGTACTGCCCCTACAGCTCCAGCTCCTGCCGCCATGAATCGGTCAGAGCCACAGTTGTTAATTTCTTGTCAAATCCAGACACCGATCTTACGGTTTTAGCCTAACAGAATTATTCGTGCAGGCGCAGCGGCCGTCCGTGGTGAAGATAAGCGATGTAAAGTTCAAGAACATCAGGGGCGTGTCGGCGACCCAGGTCGCGGTGAAGCTGTCGTGCAGCGGCGCGAGCCCGTGCCATGGACTGGAGCTCAGGGACATCGACCTGACGTACGTCAAGCGCGGCGTCGCCACAGAGTCGCGGTGCGAAAACGTCGCCGGTGGTATCGCCGGCGGCATGCTCGTACCTCCCTCATGTATATGAGTGCTGTAATCGTATCGATCTAGTCACCGATCGGATAGTAGTAGGACTAAAAAGCATGACACGCCAAAGATTTTGCCTCTTTCCTCTGTACGATACTGTTTTTTCATAATGGGTGGATTTCATTGACTCAAAATGACGCATTAAAATGTATATAAACAGAACGAGCAAGTACTTACCTCGCCTTTGTATATACCCAAAGTCTAAAAAGTGGCCGCGTGTTAAATGAAGAGAACGAGCTGCCGGCTCTGTCACACACATGCATGCGAGGTTTTGTCTGCTAGTGCATGTGATTGATCATTAAATGCTTTCAGATTTATTATATCCAATGGACAACAAAGCAAATTCATGTATATTTATTTCGGTTTTTCAATTTTTTAAAAGTCATATCTTTCAAACCACGTGTCGGAATTTAGATCCGTCTTCACCGTTGGGTTCGTCGTGACGAGATCTTTGAAACTAGATCCCATATGGATATGTTTCAATGATTTTTTATGCCAACTTTGATGATATATTTGTGCAACTTTAGTACTGTATTATGCAACTTTAGTACTACATCGTGCAACTGTTTTCCAAAACTAATGTTTGGAGTTGCATCTTCGTATGAGGTTGCAACCTAGCAACCATGACAACTTTGATGTGTAACTAGTCTATTACCTCGACGAAAGTCGATGTGCAACCACTCTTGTAATGTAGTTTACTCGCACATATATTGATGTTTAGTTGGCTTATAATGTAGTCTAGTTGCGCACACATTGATGTTTAGTTGGCAGGAAGACTAGTTGCACACATATGTGCTCAGTTGCCTTATAATTTAGTCTAGTTGCACACACATTGATGTTTAGTTGGCAGGACACTAGTTGCATACACATATGCTCAGTTGGCGTGACAATATAGTCTAGTTGCACACACATTGATATTTAGTTGGCAGGACTATTTGGCACACATATGCTCTGTTGGCGCAGCAATCTAGTCTAATTGCACACACATTGACGTTTAGTTGGCAGGACATTAGTTGCACACACATATGCTCAGTTGGTGCGGTAATGTAGTCTAGTTGCACACACATTGATATTTAGTTGAAAGGACTATTGACACACACATATGCTCAGTTGGTGTGGCAATATAGTCTAGTTACACACATATTGATGTTTAGTTGGCAGGAAGACTAGTTCATCGAAACATCCCCATGCGGGATCTACTTTTGAAGAGCATGTCGCGAGGGTTTCAATGGTGAAATCTGATCTGAATTTCGACACACGGTTTAGAAGATATGTCTTTTATAATTTTGAAAACCAAAAATTAATGCATAAATGACCAACATGAGGAACACTTAATGCATCGGCATGCAGGCACTAGACGCATGCATGCAGCGACTGTCCAAACAAGCACTAGTTCGAGTGGGGCCCGATCAGGTGGTTGTTTCCTTCGTTTTCTTTTTCTGAACGTGAAAGGGACAGGTACTTACCTTATTTAGCCGGCCGCTGGATCGAACTAGCGGGCAGCCGACCGCCCACTAGACGCGTCCTTGTATATATAGGATGCACATAGTCAATATCAATGCACATACACCCAAAAAGCATGTCGGCAAAAAGCAAAATTATACCAGACCTAAATTATGGCTAAGCAAGGAAAAAGAAAAATCAAACACAAACAAACTATATCAACGATCATACCTGCATCAACCATCTCTTGACCCCACAAAGGCAATAATGGTCTTCATCAGCAACACCTTTAGGAAAGCAACAACGCTCAAATGTCATCGTAACGACCAGAGATCAGATTCTAAGTTCTCACCCTACAGAACAAGTTTGACCATATCCGAACATTGACTTCAACAAGGTAATGCCGTAAAAACATTCTGATTGCCAGGTATAACCCACTCAGGTCAGACCTAGGGTTTTCACCCCCGGAGCTCGAGACCGTGTACTCAATAAGTACCACCAAATTAAAGTCAATCATGTGTTCTCACCATCACTTTTTCACAATCCCATCAGCTACATGCACTGGGATGAAATCTCACTGCCGCTGATGCACAACCGTACCCTCTATGTCAAGCTGCCGTCCATATATAGATTGCCTGTCACCACCGAAGGCAAACTGGTCGGAGTGAGAGCTGCCAAAACCCACAAAGGAGCCTTCCGGCTGCATCACGCAACCTCGCCAGAAAAAGTAGTTGGCAGTAGCCTTCAGATCTGTAGAGAGGAACCCTCATGAAGACCCATATCAATGGCCACCACGATCCGCAACTCAAGTGAGATAGAACCACTTCAACAAGGAACCGATCTAAGGCCATACCACCACTCACATCTGTGGCGACCAGCATGTGTTGGGGAACGTAGTATTTCAAAAAATTTCCTACAATCACGCAAGATCTATCTAGGAAAAACATAGCAACGAGTGGGGTGAGTTTGTCCACGTACCCTCGTAGACCGAAAGCGGAAGCGTTTAGTAACCTGGTTGATGCAGTCGAACGTCTTCGCGATACAAACCGATCCATGTATCGAACGTACGGCACCTCCGCGATCAGCACACGTTCAGCTCGGTGACATCCCTTGAACTCTTGATCCAGTTGAGGCCGAGGGAGAGTTCCGTCAGCACGACGGCATGGTGACAGTGATGATGAAGTTTCCGGCGCAGGGCTTCGCCTAAGCACTGCGACGATATGACCGAGGTGTGTAACTATGGAGGAGGGCACCGCACACGGCTAAAAGATTGTCTGTTGTGCCTTTGGGGTGCCCCCTGCCCCCGTATATAAAGGAGGGGAGGAGGAGGCCGGCCAACAAGGGGCGTGCCAGGGAGAGGGGAGTCTTACTAGGACTCCAGTCCTAGTAGGATTCGGCCCCACCCTTTTTTCCTTCTACCGGAGGGGGAAAAGGGGAAGGAGAGGGAGTTGGAGAAGGAAAGGGGGGTGGCGCCACCTTCCCAAGTCCAATTCGGCCTCCTCCCTTGTGGGGGGCGCAACAGCCCCTTGTGGGCTGGTTAGCCTCCCTCCTATTGCCCATAAGACCCATATCTTTCCCGGGGGGGGGGGGGTCCAGTAACCTCCCAGTACTCCGGAAAAATGCCCGAATCATGCGGAACCATTCCGATGTCCGAATGCAACCTTCCAATATATGAATCTTTACCTCTCGACCATTTCGAGACTCCTCGTCATATCCGTGCTCTCATCTGGGACTCCGAGCAAACTTCGGTCATCAAATCACATAACTCATAATACAAATCATCATCAAACGTTATTCCATTAATAACCGATAGCGGAACCTGGATGCTCATATTGGCTCCTACATATTCTACGAAGTTCTTTATCAGTCAAACCGCATAACAACATACGTTATTCCGCTTGTCATCGGTATGTTACTTGCCCGAGATTCGATCGTCGGTACCATCATACCTAGTTCAATCTCGTTACTGGTAAGACCCTTTACTCGTTCCGTAATGCATCATCCGATAACTAGCTCATTAGTCACATTGCTTGCAAGGCTTATAGTGATGTGCATTACCAAGAGGGCCTACAGATACCTCTCCGATACTCGGAGTGACAAATCCTAATCTTGATCTATGCCAACCCAACAAACACCTTCGGAGACACTTTTAGAGCATCTTTATAATCACCCTGTTACGTTGTGACGTTTGATAGCACACAAGGTGTTCCTCCAGTATTCGGGAGTTGCATAATCTCATATTCATAGGAATATGTATAAGTCATGAAGAAAGCAATAGCAATAAAACTTAATGATCATTATGCTAAGCTAACAGATGGGTCTTGTCCATCACATCATTCTCCTAATGATGTGACCCCGTTCATCAAATGACAACACATGTCTATGGTTAGGAAACTTAACCATCTTTGATTAACGAGCTAGTCAAGTAGAGACATACTAGGGACACTCTGTTTTGTCTATGTATTCACACATGTACTAAGTTTCCGGTTAATACAATTCTAGCATGAATAATAAACATTTATCATGATATAAGGAAATATAAATAACAACTTTATTATTGCCTCTAGGGCATATTTCCTTCAGCATGTCACCGACTCCACGCAAGGGAACACCATCGGGAAATCTAGCACTTGCTTGCCGCTCCGCCTTCCCTCCTGGGAGCTGCCATGTCGCCATGATATGCCACCTTCCTACCTAGAGAATCCACAGCATTGTGTGACACCTCATCGCGCATCCGTGCTGCGCCAGCAGGGAAATGTCCCACTACCACCTTCCTCGGGGCCAGCCCAGGCTTTGCTTGGAGCGCCCTGCAGCGGTTGCGAGGAGGGGAGGGGACAAGGGGAGGTAGTGGCGGTGGCTAGGGTTTCTAGCCCGAGCCGCTAGGGGAGGTGATGTGGGGGTCACATGTTTGTTGCCCTCGGCTCAATAGGTGTGGGCTTTGCATGAACACCATGCGTGAGCGTGTGGGGCCTGAGCATTGGCATAACATATTGTTCATGATAGATGCTATTAAAAATCCACTTGCCTAAAATTAAGAAAACATGAATTTGATAAATCTCACAATGAAGAATTATTACCTTTTAGTTTGCCGATGATAGCAATAAAATATCACAATACATAACAAATTTTGTTAGGACAAGTTCTACAAACATATATAGTACCTCTATCCGGGTTTATAAGTTGGGCACATGCTTTTTAGTTGTTCAATTTGACTAGAGAAACACGTGCTATATGCAAAAAATATCTTCAGATTCATCATCGCATGAAGTTTCTAAACATATATATATTTTGTAGAATATTACACATAGTTTGTTAGTAAAACTGAATATCTAAAAAGGTGTGTCTGGCTTACAAACCCGAAAGAAAGGAGTAATACATGTTATAGATTAATTTATGGTGTTGTTCAATGTGAGTACTTTGGAATGACATATTTGTGGGTTATGATCTGTCTTATATCACAAATTCATCTAATCCCACATGTCGGTGCTAACTAGATATCGTAGTAGGGTATACAAGTATTTGGTGCTCTCATCGCTTTGCAGTTCTACCATGCTGCCGAGCCACGAGAGCCCAATCACAACTTTTTTTTAAAATAATCTGATTTCACTTGGCCCAATATGTATATCTATTTTACAATATCAAAAAATGAAAGGAAATTTTTGCACAAAGGTTGATAATCGAAAATCTGAAATTTTTATGTGAACGGTAGCAAAAACCCTATTCGCAAAACAAGTACCCCTTTTTGTTTCTCTTGAGTAAATTTCATTTGAAGCCTAGATTTTTTTCTGATGACATCTCTATTGTGTGGGTGCACTGAAGTCATCCCTAGATGTCTCAATTCTATTAAAATAGAAAGAAGACATGTCGGGTAAACACGAATTCACTCAATTTGTGACCAACCATAGGATTTATTGTGTAAATATGAAAGTGTATCATGGGTACTTTTTCCCATCTATTTGTAAACTAGACAGGTACAACAACATTTAAGGCTAGTACGTCTATGATAGATAGTTACCATCGATTGGTACTTTTATGTTACAAAGATAAACTACACATTGCGAATAGACTTTTTCTGTAATAGGTTAGTGAGAAATATGACATCCCTTTTGTATTCATTCAACCTGAGGTGAGGTTGGAACAAGAGTTTTCATGAAAAGCCGCCCCAAAACTGACCCAGGACACGACACCCATTCGTTTCGTGCGCGGGAAGGCAAGGCAATGAAGTTCAGTTTCAACAAAAATCAACATGGCTTTGTTAAGAGCAATACCATCCAAGACTGTTTGTCTTGGTGTTTTGGATATACTCATCAATGCCATGAAACTAAAAAGAAATTCATTATATCAAGGTTGATTTTTAAAAGGCATTTGGTAAAGTTGAAGATAGTGCTATACTTTTCATGTTATCACCTAGGATTTGGTGAAAAATAGTGTAGATGGATCAAGATGGTTTTATCCAGTGCTTCGACATCATGTGTTCTTAATGGCATGGTTTATACAAAGGTGATCCTAAAAGGGCTGTTGAGGGAGTCCTGGATTAGGGGGTCTCCGGACAGCCGGACTATATCTTTCGGCCGGACTGTTAGACTATGAAGATACAAGATTGAAGACTTCGTCTCGTGTCCGGATGGGACTCTACTTGGCGTGGAAGGCAAGCTAGGCAATACAGATATGTGTATCTCCTCCTTTGTAACCGACCTTGTGTAACCCTAACCCTCTCCGGTGTCTATATAAACCGGAGGGTTTTAGTCCGTAGGACAACATACAATCATACCATAGGCTAGCTTCTAGGGTTTAGCCTCTCTGATCTCGTGGTAGATCTACTCTTGTACTACCCATATCATCAATATTAATCAAGCAGGACGTAGGGTTTTACCTCCATCAAGAGGACCCGAACCTGGTTAAAACATCGTGTCCCCTGCCTCCTGTTACCATCCGCCTTAGACGCATAGTTCGGGACCCCCTACCCAAGATCCGCCGGTTTTGACACCGACATTGGTGCTTTCATTGAGAGTTCCTCTGTGTCGTCGCCGTTAGGCTTGATGGCTCCTTCTATCATCGATAGTGATGCAGTCCAGGGTGAGACTTTTCTCCCCAGACAGATCTTTGTGTTCGGCGGCTTCGCACTGCAGGCCAACTCGCTTGGCCATCTAGAGCAGATCTAAAGTTACGCCCCTGGCCGCCAGGTCAGGTTTGGAAGCTTAAATTACACGTCCGATATCCGCGGAGACTTGATCTTCGACGGATTCGAGCCCCGGCCTTGTGCGCCACACAGTCATGATGAGTACGATTTAGCTCTACCATCGGACCGTATTCAGGAGATCGCACCGGCAGCCGCTCCAAGCCTCAATTCGGAGCCAGTTGTGCCATCAATGGATGGGTGGATAGACCCCGTCACGGAGGCCGTATCCTCAGCGGCGATCGAGCCGAATATCGACCTTACCCTTCAGAAGAGCCGTGTTGTTAAACTGTCGGATACTTCTCCGGCCACGCAGGCGAACCACCTGCGCCCGTTCCTATCGAATCCAGTTGGGCGCCGATCATGGAGTTTACCTCCACGGATATCTTTCAGCACTCGCCCTTCGGCGACATACTGAATTCATTAAAGTCTCTCTCCTTGTCAGGAGAGTCCTGGCCGAACTATGCCCGGCAGGATTGGGATGCGGATGACGAAGAAATTCGTCGCCCACCCACCACCCACTTAGTAGCCACTATCGATGACTTAACCGACATGCTCGACTTCGTCTCTGAAGACATCGACGGTATGGACGACGATGCAGGAGACGAACAGGAACCACTGCCCACAGGGCACTGGATGCCCACTTCATCACATGACGTATACATGGTGGACACACCAAAAGAAAACGACGACGAGGAATGGAAGGACGCAATGAAGGGTTGTCCCCTCGAGAAGCAGTCAAAGCGGCGGCGTAAGTGCCACCCCAAATCCTGCCTTGGTAGAAACAACGATCATACAGACCCAGCGTTAGAGCAGGGTGAACCATCGCCGGACCACGACAACACAGAGAATCAAACCGAACGACCCGACTCTATCAAAGATAATAGTCCAGACGACATCACACCGAACAGACACCCGGAGCAACAGAATGCCTATCAAAGGCTCGTTGCCACCACGAGGAGTCTAAAAAGGCAGAAGCAAAGGCTCAAGGCTGCGCAAGACACACTCCAAATCAGATGGAGTAAAGTACTCAACATAGCAGCGAAGTACGACGGTAATCGCCCCATCAAGAGCTACCTAAAGCGGAAGTTGCTACCTGAATTCGATGAGGAGGCCTTAGATCCCCCACAACCAAAAATTAAAACAGCCATCTGGCCGGATAGACGACCTCACGACCAACATAGAACGGCAAACAACGCCGCACATAAGCCAATATGCGATCCACGCGAGGGCCCGCATCAAAAGGACGGCGAAGCCAGATCCATCTATGGACCACGCAAGCGTGCTCCAGCATATGATGCAACACAACAAACGTCCGAACAACGTGGTACACCCAGATACAGGGGTGCCGCACACCCCCTATGTTTCACCGATGAGGTGCTGGACCATGAATTTCCAGAGGGATTCAATCCCGTAAACATAGAGGCATACGACAGAACAACATACCCTGGGGTCTGGATTGAGGACTATATCCTCCATATCCATATGGCTCGAGGAGATGATCTCCACGCCATTAAGTATTTACCCCTCAAACTCAAAGGGCCAGCTCAGCACTGGCTTAAAAGCCTCCCCGAAAGCTCCATTGGAAGCTGGGAAGAGCTCGAGGATGCCTTTCGGGCAAATTTTCAAGGGACTTATGTCCGACCTCCGGACGCGGACGATTTGAGTCATATAACTCAACAGCCCGGAGAGTCAGCCCGAGAGCTTTGGAACAGGTTTCTTACTAAAAAGAACCAAATAGTCGACTGTCCAGACGCCGAAGCCTTGGCAGCTTTTAAGCATAGCGTCCGTGACGAATGGCTTGGCAGACACCTCGGCCAAGAAAAGCCGAGAACAATGGCAGCATTAACAAGCCTCATGACCCGCTTTTGCGCGGGTGAGGATAGCTGGCTAGCCAGATGCAGCACCAGCGACCCCAGTACATCCGAAGTTAGAGATGGAAACGGGAAATCACGGTGCAACAACAATAATAAATGCCGGAATAAAGAAGACAGCCCGAAGAGCATGGCAGTAAACGCCGGATTCAGAAGCTCTCGGCCAGGTCAGCAAAAGCCGCCCTCTAAAGGCGCCAGAGATGAACTGTCCAGCCTAAAAAAAATTCTGGACCAAATATGTCAGATCCATAGCACCCCTGGTAAACCCGCTAATCATACCCACAGAGAATGTTGGGTCTTCAAGCAGTCCGGCAAGCTCAACGCCGTACACAAGGGGGAGGATACACCAAGCAAAGACGAGGATGAGCCTCTCAAGAAAGACACTGGGGAAGAAAAGAAATTTCCACCAGAAGTCAAAACAGTAAACGTGTTACACGTGATCAAGGGGAGAAGCAAAGCGGCACTCCCAGAGAAATATGCCCAAGGGCCTATCACCGTGGAGTCCTGCCACTGGTCGTGTCAACCGATCACTTTCGACCATCGGGATTACTCAGCAAGTATCCGGCGTGCAGGATGGGCTGCCTTGGTATTAGACCCAATAATTGACGGATACCACTTCACACGAGTCCTAATGGACGGTGGCAGCAGTCTAAACCTGATATACCAGGACACAATCCGCAAAATGGGGATAGACCCAATGAAAATTTGCCACAGCAATACTACCTTTAAAGGAGTAACGTTAGGCCCATGGGCTCATTGCACGGGCTCCCTACTACTAGAGGTTATATTCGGCTTCCCTGATAACTTCTGTAGCGAACATTTAACCTTCCACATTGCTCCGTTCCAAAGTGGCTATCAAGCACTACTTGGACGTGAAGCTTTCGCTCGCTTTAATGCAATACCACATTACACTTCCCTCATGCTCAAAGATGCCTGGTCCATGTGGCATCATTACAGTGAATGGAAATATTGAGCGATCTTTGCGCGCCGAAGAGAGTGCGACTGCCTTGGCAGCCGCACACTAAAAACAGCCTCACCAACTAAAGCATTTGATAGGTCGTCAAGACCACAGACACGGTTAGACGAGTCCGGCGCAGCTATATGTAATTCATACAGGATTGATGGCCACACCCCTATTACAAATACAAGGGGCTCAACGCACGCAGACAAGTGGCAATTTTTACTCATCTTGAATTATACATGATTTCTTTAAAAACTACCTTTTTGCACGACAACTTTTCACCTAAGTTCCTCTCTTTTACAGATGACCATCGTGCTACACCCGTCCAGGATACGGCACAATGGAGACACAGGCGCAGACGTGCAGCAGGGACCCGTTCCAAGGATTCTTTTTAGATTAAGACCCTGCGTAAACCTTTTTTACTGTCTCTTGTTGATACACATCCCTCGGATTCTCAGTACAATTGAGAAGGATGCTGACGTCTTGGCATGTGGCCACGTCAGAATAATGCACGTACCTGGACACAAGGGGCTTCTTACAAAGGGCACTATTTAGGCCCGGTTTTGTACCATAAAGACTGAATACCTTAGGGAGTGTTCGGCGTCGCGAGTTTGGCCTTATATGCATCAGCTCCGAATCATGTCTTTGGTTAAATGTTGGGTTTGCCCGGCTCCTGTGTTTTGGTGCCTTACGTTCCGCTCTAGCGGCTAAGGCAGCACCAGGAGAACTACTACGTTTGTGCCCTGGTTCATCTGGACGAGCACCTCAGTAGAGAAAGCCGAAAACTGACTGTCATGATATAGCGCAAAACTGGTCAACCACTCGATAACCTATCAGAATGTTAGAATTCCTCCGCTTTAACGAAGGGCCGTTTCCCGGCCAGGCATATACGCACCCCGAGTTCGGGAGAGTGCGGAGCCACCAGGGGCTATATAGTAGCCCCACCGTCAAACTCCTATGGCTAAGTGAAAGTGTTAAAGCATTATAGACCGGTTGCCTTGTTCGCTGTGCTATCACCTCCTTAATAGGACCAAGACGTTGGGTTAAGTGTGAACACGCATCTTCTGCGAGCACCTCCTCATTATATGCGTGGGGGTTGAAGCCGACGACTGCAATCTTTCAGGTTATATACATATATACATAAATGGCCGCACAGGAGGCATCATATTACTTTCAGGCAAAAGTATAAATACAGCCTTAATACATTTCATAAAAACATTGCATTTACAATGGGAATACATGTCACTCAAACATAATATTCTTCGAGCACTGGGCCTCTATCAAACAAGCACACTCAAGAACTTTTTCAAAATAGTGCTCGACAGCCACTCGACCTATGGTCGAACCCTGCGCCGCAACAGTGGTAGCATCCATCTCCGCCCAGTATGCTTTGACACGGGAAAAGGCCATCCGCGAGCCTCTATGCACGCCGACCTCTTCATCGCATTGATGCGCGGCACCTCACCAAGGAACTACTGCACTAAGCTGAAATAGTTGTTTGGCTTCGGCTTCTCTGGCCACAGATGATCTACGACGGACCTCATGGCAAGTCCGGACAATCTATTAAGTTCGGCCCATTCGGCTAGCTGATCAGTCAAGGGAAGCGGACGCTCTGGAACGTTAAATTGCGACCAGAACAGCTTGTCCACTTCACGATCTATCTGATCTCGGAAGTATTCGATCGCATCGACAGCGCTCGCTGCCAAGTCCATATATGCGTCTGCCGAACTCCACAGCCGATCCAGAGGGGCATACCGCGGATCTCCGAACTTCCTCTGCAGCAAAAAGGGCTTCCCAGCCGCAATATCCCCGGCTTCATGCAGCTCCTCCTTCTTCGCCCTCATAGCAGAGCGGGTGTCTTTTGTCGCCACCATGGCCTTTTCAAGGTCCGCTGCATTCACTCGGTTCTCTTCTTCAAGGAACTGGCAACAGTCGACAGTGTCTTTTAGTTTTACGGCCATCTTGGCCATCTTCTCTTTTCTTTCGCAATGCGCGGCCTTCTCGGCTCTTAACTCTTCGGCCGCCTTCAAAGTAGCCGCATTGCTAATTCTTGCTTGTTCCTTGGCTCGGGCAAGTTCCGCCGAAGGGTCTCCACGGTGGTAGCTCCGTCTGCAGTCACAACATATTAAAGATACTGGCATCATGCTGCTCTTACTATGTGACATTCACCAGAAAACATTACTTACCCTGTGACTCGTCAAGCCGCTTATTAACAAGCTCGATGTCGGCGTATGCTGCATCCAGTTGCCACTTTAGTTTGGCAAACTCATTAGTCCGGCTAGCCACAGGAGCTTCCACCACCTGCACATAAAGGCAGTCTGGTTATTACCTAGGACTATGATCCTCTGTTCGCCGCCATTCTCGACGACAACCAGAGTCTCAGGGGCTACTATCTACACAGGGCACACCTAAACATGTGCGGTACTATCAAAAAGCATATCATTTCACGTACCTCAAAGCACGTTAGTAGACTCATAAAGGCTTCATGTAATCTGCTTTCGGCGGACGAAATTCTTTCCATCACCGTACCCATCAACGTACGGTGTTCTTCTGAGATGGCCGCTTGCTCCAACAGCTCCCTCAGTACGTCTGACCGCATACTAGATGGTGCCGGACTCTTTTGTTTGCTCTCTTCGAGAGCCGGACGCTGGGGACTTCGGGTGACTATAGGATTATCTTCTGGCCTCATTGGATCCGGAGAGGTCCTCCGTGACGACACTTCAAGGTCGCCTGCTTCTTGAGCAGGGGAGTCTGGGGGAGGAGTTTCGCTCTCCATCATCTCCGGAAAAAGATCCCCGAAGACGAGCTCTGCTGAGAGGGGCTAAGGTCTGAACTGCAAGATAAAGGCTTCGGTTATTTTCCTCAGAGGTAAGGTAGTATATCTTCACTATTAAAGTACTTTTTGATTACTTACAGCTCGTTAGAGGGCTGACCCCCGTGTGGACTTTGTGCGACAAGAGCACCCTCCAAGGCAGGACCCTTTGGTGGAGATTTCTTCTCCCGTTTGGAAACATTAGTTTCTGGATCCTCAGAGGCAGTCCTCTTCCTTCCCCGAAGCGAGAGAAGGTCGGATTCTTCCCCTTGGTTATCCTCCTTCACGAAGGCGCTCATTCCCTTGGTTGGAATTGGTAGCGATGGGGGCCCGCTCTCGCCCTCGTTATTCCCCTCTTTATCTTCCTTTGAGGGCTCCGGGTAAGGTGCCAGCTCGAGCATCTTTTCCAGTACCGGATTTCCCAAACCCTTAGGAATGGGGCCGAACACCGAATCATCTTTGCCTTTGTTAGCCAGTCCTGGTCAAAGAGCAATTTCTCAGAATGACGTCATGATAAATAAAAGATGGCGTGTTTGGCTAGAGGATTATTTACCTATTCGGCGGTGCGGTTGCTGCTCAGGCCCACGTCCTCGGTAGTATCCGGACACTCTATTTGGGGTCCGAAGAATGATTTATACATCTCCTCGTGCGTTAGGCCGAGGAAATTCTGAATAGAGCGTGGTCCTTCTGGGTTGAACTCCCACATGCGGAGGGGTCGGCGTTTGCATGGCTGGATTCGTCGAACCAGCATAACTTGCACCACCATGACCAGACTGAAATCTCCTTCAAAGAGATCTTGAATGCGGCTCTGCAGTATAGGAATGTCCTTGGCTGGACCCCAGCTCAGCCCTCTGCTAATCCATGACATCAGTTGTGGTGGAGGGCCCGAGCGGAAAACAGGGGCAGCCGCCCACTTGGCACTTCTGGGAGCCGTGATGTAAAACCACTCCTGTTGCCATAATCCGGACACCTCTGGAAAGGAACTCTTTGGCCATGGAGCTCCAGTGATCTTGCTTATTAATGCGTCTCCGCATGCTACATGCTGCCCTTCGATCGTCTTTGGCTTCACGTCAAAGGTCTTGAGCCACAGGCCGAAGTGAAGAGTAATGCGGAGGAAGGCCTCACACACAACAATAAATGCCAAGATGTGGAGAAAGGAGTCCAGGGCTAGATCATGGAAGTCTAGCCCGTAATAGAACATCAGACCCCTTACGAAGGGATCCAGAGCGAGGCCTAGACCTCGGAGGAAGTGGGATATGAACACGACGTCTTCGTTGGGTTCAGGAGTAGGAACGACCTGCCCTCGGGCAGGCAGCCGATGCAAAACCTCGGTGGTCAGGTATCTGGCCTCCCTCAACTTCTTGATATCCTCTTCCATAACGGAGGAGGGCATCCATCAGCCTTGAAGGCTAGATCCGGACATGATTGAAGATCCGGAGCACCTGACCTGGGCTTTGGGTGTTAGAACTCGAGGCGGGGGAAGGATTCGATTGAGCACGGGAGGGAAAAAAAGTAAAAGCCTTGTCCCTTTATAAAGAAGGTGAATATCAAGCGTCCTCTTCGTGGCCGTTTGGGACTTTCCTATAATCTAGGAGTCCTAGACGCGGTTGGGTTACCCACGCCCGTATTGATGAGAATCCCGTGATAAGGAGACACGATCTCTGCTTTGACAAGACGTGTCAAAAAACTGCCTCGCGTTATGTGCGGGGCTAGTTAAAGGAAACGATTCGAATAATCGCTGGGCCATGGCATAATGTCGTGTTGCAAAAACAAGTCAGCAAATTGGATTTGTGGAAATATTATTATCTCTATGGTGGTATGTGGAACTTATTTTGCAGGGTCGAACACTATCCTTGTATTCAAATACTTCCGTGGTGTATTCGGAGGAGGAACCCGCCTTGCAATGCCGAAGACAATACTGCGCACCGGACTTATTGTCATTGATAGCCTGGTTCAGGGGCTACTGAGGGAGTCCTAGATTAGGGGGTCTCCGGACAGCCGGAATATATCTTTCAGCCTGACTGTTAGACTATGAAGATACAAGATTGAAGACTTCGTCTTGTGTCCGGATGGGACTCTACTTGGTGTGGAAGGCAAGCTAGGCAATACGGATATGTGTATCTCCTCCTTTGTAACCGACCTTGTGTAACCCTAACCCTCTCTGGTGTCTATATAAATCGGAGGGTTTTAGTCCGTAGGACAACATACAATCATACCATAGACTAGCTTCTAGGGTTTAGCCTCTCTGATCTCGTGGTAGATCTACTCTTGTACTACCCATATCATCAATATTAATCAAGCAGGACGTAGGGTTTTACCTCCATCAAGAGGGCCCGAACATGGGTAAAGCATCGTGTCCCCTGCCTCCTGTTACCATCCGCCTTAGACGCACAGTTCGGGACCCCCTACCCGAGATCCGCCGGTTTTGACGCCGACAGGTGTTATACAATATGACCCCCTATCCACATTACTATTTGTCATGGTTGGTTAATTACACCAACTAATAATTGATGATGCATGGATAATGGACTTATCCACCTTTCTATTGACAAATCGTTTGGATCGAGTTATTTTGTAATCCAATATGTCAATTAGACTTGAATTGTCCTGCCTGCTAATCCCCAACAACTTATCAATCTAAAAATCATAATACAAAAACTCAGTGATTAAATTGGGAAGGTTAAGTACATAAATAATTTCGAGCGCCTATTAATATTATGAATGATAGATCTAATGAGCTTACCAATATTTTGAATTAGAAGGAAAGTATACCCTTCACATATCTTGGATTAACTGTGCATACTACCAAGGCTAGATAGCGGTACCAACTTATAAGGTTAGGGTTTGTAAACTCTATTAGTACTTTTGCCCAAGGATCAAGATCGGTTTAATCATTTATCTTATTGTGGCAAAATTTGGTCATATTTATATGGTTCCCTTTTGTATGATCTCCGTGTCTCATTGTAATCCATCTCTCATGCGTGAGTAATTTCCCTATGCGTGGGAGATGTAGAAGATTGGTGGAAAGGGTTTTGTATCTAAGCCTATTGTGATGGATTACAATGTTGGTTACCCATTGCTACCTCTTGAGCACTGCGTTGGTTTTACCTTGAAGAGGAAAGGGTGATGCAGTAAAGTCGTGTAAGTATTTCCCTCAGTTTTTGAGAACCAAGGTATCAATCCAATAGGAGATCACTCTCTAGTCCCACGCACCTACACAAACAAATAAGAACCTCGCAACCAACGCGATAAAGGGGTTGTCAATCCCTTCAAGATCACTTATGAGATTGAGATCTGATAGATATGATAAGATAATATTTTTGGTATTTTTATGATAAAGAAAAATAAAGATGCAAAGTAAAATAAACGACAATAGAAATAACTAAGTGTTGGAAGACTAATATGATGGAAGATAAACCCGGGGGCCATAGGTTTCACTACTGGCTTCTCTCAAGAGCATAAGTATTACGGTGGGTAAACGATTTACTGTCGAGCAATTGATAGAATTGAGCATAGCTATGAGAATATCTAGGTATGATCATATATATAGGCATCACGTCCGAGACAAGTAGACCTAAACAATTATGCATCTACTACTATTACTCCACACATCGACCGCTATCCAGCATGCATATAGAGTATTAAGTTCATAAGAACAGAGTAATGCTTTAAGTAAGGTGACATGATGTAGAGGGATAAACTCATGCAATATGATATAAACCCCATCTTTTTATCCTCGATGGCAACAATACAATATGTGCCTTTGTAAGTGCATCTAGTGCCACCCCTAGTTGGTTTTGGAGTATTGACGACAAACCTAGTTGAGGGACTAATGTGTTTGTGAGAATTGCAGGATAACACAGGTAGAAGTCCCTCATTGATTCGGTTTTCCTACCAGAGATGACCCCTAAAAATGTATGAAGACATTGAAGTCAAAGGTGGGATATGAACATATTCACATTGAAGACTATGACAAGAGAAGACACCACATGAAGCCTATGGAGCTCGAAGACTTAGATCTTTTGTAGTTCTCTTTCTTCTGTGTTGAGTCATAGGAACCACCATACTGTTAAGTGGGGTCCAAGAGAACCAGTCAGAATGACTGAAGTGATGCTTAAAAAAAACCTATGTCTTCGAGTGAAGACTTTGAGAGCGAATCTTGTCCAGAGTCGGACAAGTCAGCTTTGCTTGTAGCCCAAGTAAAGTTGCCGTGTGAGTTTGAAATCTGACCGTTGGAGCACGTGTCAGTTCCTTAGTGACCCAGGGTCATTTCGGACAAATCAGGTCAGCTTGCCAAGTGGCTATAAATAGCCCACCCCCTACAACCATAAACGGTTGGCTGCTCAGATTCAGAGTACGGCTTTTGCCGTTTGAGAGCAACCCACCTCGAAGCCTTTGAGAGAGAATTCCTTGCGAGGATAAAGCCCTAACCACCCAGAGCCAAAGAGAATTAGGCATCACTTAAGTCTTCTTGTCTGTGTGATCTGAAGACTTATTACACTTGAGGACTGTGCATCCTCCAGCCGGTTAGGCGTCGCGTTCTGAGCATCCAAGAGACATTGTGGATTGCCGGTGAACGAAGTCTGTGAAGGTTTGGGAGTCTACCTTGAAGACTTACCAGAGTGATTGGGCGAGGTTTGTGTGACCTTAGCTCAAGGGGAATACGGTGAGGACTGGGTGTCCTGAGCTGCGTGTTCAGGACTGGGTGTCCGGGACTGTGTGTCCTAAGGTTTAAATACCTAGCCACCCTAACCAGACGTACATTTGTCACAGCAACTGGAACTGGTCCAACAAATCATTGTCTTCAGCGAGTCACTGGTTTCATCTTCCCTTCCCTTTACTTACTGTTACTCCTTGTGAAGTCATTGTATGTTCGCACTATCTTTTGTCTTCACTGAGTGACTGCGTGTTCTGTGTGGCTTCACAATATCTTCCTACCTGATCCTTACTACATTGCTGCTATTAGTCATTGTGCTTTCACTCTATTGAATACTTGACTATGGCTTGCTTAGTGTAGTCTACCTTCCGCTGCAGGGTAATAGGTTTATTTCTATCGTTTGTCTTCATAACTTCCACGTTTTGAAGACTTTCATAAAAATTGCCTATTCACCCCCCTCTAGTCGATATAACGCACTTTCAGCCTTGCTGCCCCTGCTGTCACTGGGAAAGGACACCGCAAGATTGAACCCAAAGCTAAGCACTTCTCCCATTGCAAGAAAGATCAATCTAATAGGCCAAACCAAACTTATAATTCGAAGAGACTTGCAAAGATAAACCAATCATACATAAAAGAATTCAGAGGAGATTCAAATATTGTTCATAGAAAACTTGATCATAAACCCACAATTCATCAGATCTCGACAAACACACCGCAAAAGAAGATTACATCGAATAGATCTCCAAGAAGATCGAGGAGAACTTTGTATTGAGATCCAAAGAGAGAGCAGAAGCCTTCTAGCTAATAACTATGGACCCGTAGGTCTGAAGTAAACTACTCACCCATCACCGGAGAGGCATGGAGTTGATGTAGAGGCCCTCCGTGATCAATGCCCCCTCCGGCGGAGCTCCGGAAATGGCCCCAAGATGGGATCTCTCGGGTACAGAAGGTTGCGGCGGTGGAATTAGCTTTCTAGTGCACCTAGATGTTTGGGGGGTACGTGGATATATATAGGAGGAAGAAGTACGTCGGTGGAGCAACGAGGGGATCACGAGGGTGGAGGCGCGCCCAGGGGGTAGGCGCGCCCCCTGCCTCGTGCCCTCCTCGATCGTTTTTTGACGCCCGCTCAAAGTCTCCTGGATCATGTTTGTTGAGAAAATCACGTTCCCGAAGGTTTCATTCCGTTTGGAATCCGTTTGATATTCCTTTTCTGTGAAACCCTAAAATAGGAAAAAAAAACAATTTGGGATGGGACTCCGGTTAGTAGTTTAGTCCCAAAAATGATATAAAAGTGTAAAATAAAGCCCATTAACATCCAAAACAGATAATATAATAGCATGGAGCAACCAAAAATTATAGATACATTGGAGACGTATCAAGCATCCCCAAGCTTAATTCCTGCTCGTCCTCGAGTAGGTAAATGATAAAACAAGAATTTTTGATGTGGAATGCTTTCTAACATATTTCTCAATGTAATTTTTCTTTATTGTGGGATGAATGTTCAGATCCGAAAGATTCAAGATAAATGTTTAATATTCACATAGAAATAATAATACTTCAAGCATACTAACTAAGCAATTATGTCTTTTGAAAATAACATGGCTAAAGAAAGTTAGCCCTACAGAATCATATAGTCTGGCTATGCTCTATCTTCGCCACACAAAATATTGAAATCATGCACAACCCCGATGACAAGCCAAGCAATTGTTTCATACTTCTGATGTTCTCAAACTTTTTCAATCTTCACGCAATATATGAGTGTGAGCCATGGATATACCACTATATGTGGAATAGAATGGTGGTTGTGGAGAAGAAAAATAGGGAGAAGATAGTCTCACATCAACTAGGCGTATCAACGGGCTATGGAGATGCCCATCAATAGATATCAATGTGAGTAAGTAGAGATTGCCATGCAACGGATGCACTAGAGCCATAAGTATATGAAAGCTCAACAAAAGAAACTAAGTGGGTGTGCATCCAACTCGCTTTCTCATGAAGACCTAGGGCATTTTTGAGGAAGCCCATCATTGGAATATACAAGCCAAGTTCTATAATGAAAAATTCCCACTAGTATATGAAAGTGATATCATCGGAGACTCTCTATCATGAAGATCATGGTGCTACTTTGAATCACAAGTGCGGAAAAAGGATAGTAGAATTGTCCCTTCTCTCTTTTTCTCTCATTTTTTTATTTGGGCCTTCTTTCTTTTTTTGGCCTCTTTTTTTCGTCCGGTGTCTCATCTCGACTTGTGGGGGAATCATAGTCTCCATTATCCTTTCCTCACTGGGACAATGCTCTAATAATGATGATCATCACACTTTATTTACTTACAACTCAAGAATTACAACTAAATACTTAGAACAAAAATATGACTCTATGTGAATGCCTCCGAAGGTGTACCGGGAGGTGCAATGATGCATGAGTGACATGTATGAAGAATTATGAACGGTGGCTTTGCCACAAATACGATGTCAACTACATGATCATGCAAGAAATATGACAATGATGAAGCATGTCATAATAACGGAATGGTGGAAAGTTGCATGGCAATATATCTCAGGAAGGCTATGGAAATGCCATAATAGGTAGGTATGGTGGCTTTTTTGAGAAAGGTATATGGTGGTTTTATGGTACTGGCGAAAGTTGCGCGATACTAGAGAGGCTAGCAATGGTGGAAGGGTGAGAGTGCGTATAATCCATGGACTCAACATTAGTCATAAAGAACTCACATATTTATTGCAAAAATCTATTAGTTATCGAAACAAAATATTACACGCATGCTCCTAGGGGGATAGATTGGTATAAAAAGACCATCGCTCGTCCCCGACCGCCACTCATAAGGAAGACAATCAATAAATAAATCATGCTCCGACTTCATCACATAATGGTTCACCATACGTGCATGCTACGGGAATCACAAGCTTTAACACAAGTATTTCCCAAATTCACAACTACTCAACTAGCATGACTCTAATATCACCATCTCCATATCTCAAAACAATTATCAAGTATCAAACTTCTCATAGTATTCAATGCACTTCTATGAATGTTTTTATTATGCCTAAAAGAAAATTTCCATATTGTTCTAAGGGACTCAAAATAATATAAGGGAAGCATGAGCGATCAATTATTTCTATAAAATAAAACCACCACCGTGCTCTAAAAGATATAAGTGAAGCACTAGAGCAAAAACTATATAGCTCAAAAGATATAAGTGAAGCACATAAAGTATTCTAATAAATTTCAATTCATGCGAGTCTCTCTCAAAAGGTGTGTACAGCAAGGATGATTGTGGTAAACTAAAAAGCAAAGACTCAAATCATACAAGACGCTCCAAGCAAAACACATATCATGTGGTGAATAAAAATATAGCTCCAAGTAAAGTTATCGATAGACGAAGACAAAAGAGGGGATGCCTTCCGGGGCATCCCCAAGCTTAGGATTTCTGGTGTCCTTTAATTTTAGTTTGGGGTTCCATGGGAATCCCCAAGCTTAGGCTCTTGCCACTCCTTGTTCCATAATCCATCAAATCTTTACCCAATACTTGAAAACTTCACAACACAAAACTCAAAATAGAAAATCTCGTGACCTCCGTTAGCGAAAGAAAACAAAACACCACTTCAAGGTACTGTAATGAACTCATTATTTATTTATATTGGTGTTAAACCTACTGTATCCCAACTTCTATATGGTTTATAAGATCTTTTACTAACCATAGATTCATCAAAATAAGCAAACAACACATGAAAAACAGAATATGTCAAAAACAGAACAGTATGTAGTAATCTGTAACTAACGCAAACTTCTGGAACCCCCAAAAATTCTAAAATAAATTTTTGGACGTGAGTAATTTATCTATTAATCATATTCAAAAAGAATTAACTAAATATCACTCTCCAATAAAAATTGGCAGCAATTCTCGTGAGCGCTAAAGTTTCTATTTTTTGCAGCAAGATCAAAAAGACTTTCCCCAAGTCTTCCCAACGGTTCTACTTGGCAAAAACACTAATTAAACACAAAAAACACAACCAAAACAGAGGATAGATAAATTATTTATTACTAAACAGGATAAAAAACCAAGGAATAAAAATAAAATTGTGTTGCCTCCCAACAAGCGCTATGGTTTAACGCCCTTAGCTAGGCATAAAAGCAAGGATAGATCTAGGTATTGCCATCTTTGGTAGGCAATCCATAAGTGGATCTCATAATAGATTCATATGGTAATTTAAATTTCTTTATAGGGAAGTGTTCCATGCCTTTCCTTAATGGAAATTGGAATTTAATATTCTCTTCCTTCATATCAATAATTGCACCAATCGTTCTAAGGAAAGGTCTACCAAGAATAATAAGACATGAAGGATTGCAATCTATATCAAGAACAATGAAATCTACGGGCACATAATTCCTATTTGCAACAATAATAACATCATTAATCTTTCCCATAGGTTTATTAATAGTGGAATCCGTAAGGTGCAAGTTTAAAGAACAATCATCAAAATCACGGAAACCTAGCAAACCAGACAAAGTTTTTGGAATCGTGGAAACACTAGCACCCAAATCACACAAAGCAAAGCACTCATGATCTTTAATTTTATTTTTTATTTTAGGTTCCCACATAATAAAGTTTTCTAGGGATAGAAACTTCCAACTCAAGTTTTTCTTCATAAGATTGCATCACATCATCAACGATATGTTTAGTAAAAGCTTTATTTTAACTATATGCATGAGGAGAATTTAGCACAGATTGCAACAAGGAAATACAATCTATCAAAGAGCAATTATCGTAATTAAATTCCTTAAAATCCAAGATAGTGGGTTCATTGATATCTAAAGTTTTGACCTCTTCAATCCCACTTTTACCAATTTTTGCATCAAGATCTAAAAACTCTGAATTTTTGGAATGCCTTCTAGGTAAGGTTGCTCATCTTCAGTCCCATCATTATCAAGATTCATATTGCAAAACAAAGATTTAATTGGAGATACATCAATAACTTTTAGATCTTCATCTTTATTTTCATAGAAACTAGAAGAACACGCTTTCACAAAGCAATCTTTCTTAGCATGCATCCTAGCGGTTCTTTCTTTGCACTCATCAATGGAAATTCTCATGGCTTTGAGAGAGTCATTGATATCATGCTTAGGTGGAATAGATCTAAGTTTCAAAGAATCAACTTCAAGAGAAATTATATCAACGTTCCTAGCCAATTCATCAACCTTAAGCAATTTTTCTTCAAGCAAAGCATTGAAATTCTTTTGCAAATTCATAAACTCCTTAACACTAGTCTCAAATTCAGAGGGCATCTTATTAAAATTTCCATAAGAATTGTTGTAGGAATTACCATAATTATTAGAGGAATTACTAGGAAACGGCCTAGAATTAAAATTACCTCTATACGCGTTATTACCAAAATTGTTCCTACCAACAAAATTCACATCCATAGATTCATTATTATTCTCAATCAAGGTAGACAAAGGCACATCATTAGGATCAGAGGAAACATTCTTATTAGCAAACAATTTCATAAGTTCATCCATCTTTCCACACAAAACATTAATTTCTTCTATCACATGCACTTTTTTACTAGTAGATTTTTCAGTGTGCCATTGAGAATAATTAACCATAATATTATCTAGGAGTTTAGTAGCTTCTTGAAAAGTGATTTCCATAAAAGTGCCTCCTGCGGCCGAATCTAAAAGATTTCTAGAAGCAAAATTCAACCTGCCATAAATTTTTTGTATAATCATCCAAAGATACAAACCATGTGTAGGGCAATTACGTATCATTAATTTCATCCTATCCCAAGCTTGTGCAACATGTTCATGATCAAGTTGCTTAAAATTATAATATCGTTTCTAAGAGAGATGATTTTAGCGGGAGGAAAATAATTAGAGATAAAAGCATCTTTGCACTTATTCCATGAATCAGTACTATTTTTAGGCAAAGACAAAAACCAAGCTTTAGCACGATCTCTAAGCGAAAACGGAAATAGCTTAAGTTTAACAATATCATTATCCACATCTTTCTTCTTTTGCATATCACACAATTCAACAAAGTTGTTTAGATGGGTAGCGGCATCTTCACTAGGAAGGCCGACGAATTGATCTTTCATGACAAGATTCAACAAAGCAGCATTAATTTCACAAGATTCAGCATCGGTAAGAGGAGCAATCAGAGTGCTAAGAAAATCATTGTTGTTGGTATTGGTAAAGTCACACAATTTAGTATTATCTTGAGCCATCGTGACAAGCAAGCAATCCAACACACGAGCAAACAAGAAGCAAGCGAGAAAGAGGCGAAGAGAAAGAGAGGGCAAGAGGAAAAGAAGGCAAATAAAACAGCAAGGGTGAAGTGGGGGAGACGAAAACGAGAGGCAAATGGAAAATAATGTAATGCAAGGGATAAGAGTTTGTGATGGGTACATGGTATGTCTTGACTTGTGCGTAGACTCTCCAGCAACGGTGCCAGAAATGGCTCGTTGTCGGGAGTCAAATCTTGACTTGACTTGGTGCGAATCTTCCTGGCAACGGCACCAGAAATCCTTCTTGCTACCTCTTGAGCACTGCGTTGGTTTTCCCTTGAAGAGGAAAGGGTGATGTAGTAAAGTACCGTAAGTATTTCCCTCAGTTTTTGAGAACCAAGGTATCAATCCAGTAGGAGATCACACTCGAGTCCCACACACTGATACGTCTCCAGCGTAACTATAATTTTTGATTGCTCCATGCTATTATATTACCTATTTTGGATGTTAATGGGCTTTATTTTACACTTTTATATCATTTTTGGGACTAACCTACTAACTGGAGGCCCATCCCAAATTGCTTTTTTTTCCTATTTTAGGGTTTCGAAGAAAAGGAATATCAAACAGAGTCCAAACGGAATGAAACCTTCGGGAACGTGATTTTCTCAACAAATGTGATCTAGGATACTTGGAGTAGCCGTCAAGAAACAAGGGAGGAAGGCACGGGGCAGGGGGCGCGCCCTCCACCCTCGTGGGCCCTCCGTTGCTCCACCGACGTACTTCTTCTTCCTATATATATATATATATATCCACGTACCCCCCAAACATCCAGGAGCACCACGAAAACCTAATTCCATCGCCGCAACCTTCTATACTCAAGAGATCCCATCTCGGGGCCTTTTCCGAAGCTCCGCCATAGGGGACATTGATCACGGAGGGCCTCTACATCAACTCCATGGCCTCTCCAGTGATGTGTCAGTAGTTTACTTCAGACCTATGGGTCCATAGTTATTAGCTATATGGCTTCTTCTCTCTCTTTGGATCTCAATACAAAGTTCTCCTTGATTTTCTTGGAGATCAATTCGATGTAATCTTCTTTTGCGGTTTATGATCCAGATTATCTATGAACAATATTTGATTCTCCTCTGAATTCTTTTATGTATGATTGGTTTATCTTTGCATGTCTCTTCAAATTATCAGTTTGGTTTGGCCTACTAGATTGATCTTTCTTGCATGGGAGAAGTGGTTACCTTTGGGTTCAATCTTGCGGTGTTCGATCCCAGTGACAGAAAGGGAACCGATATGTCTTGTATTGTTGCCATCGAGGATAAAAAGATGGGGTTTATATAATATTGCATGAGTTTATCCATCTACATCATGTCATCTTCCTTAAAGCATTACTCTGTTCTCTTGAACTTAATACTCTAGATGCATGCTGGATAGCGGTTGATGTGTGGAGTAGTAGTAGTAGATGCAGGCAGGAGACGGTCTACTTGTCTCGGACGTGATGCCTATATACATGATCATACCTAGATATTCTCATAACTATGCTCAATTCTATCAATTGCTCGACAGTAATTCGTTTACCCATCGTAATACTTATGCTCTTGAGAGAAGCCACTAGTGAAACCTATGGCCCCCGGGTCTATATTCCATCATATTAATCTTCCAATACTTAGTCATTTCCTTTGCCATTTATTTTAGTTTGCATCTTTATTTCTCTTTATCATAAAAATACCAAAAATATTATCTTATCATATCTATCAGATCTCACTCTCGTAAGTGACTGAAAAGGGCTTGACAACCCCTTTATCGCGTTGGTTGCGAGGTTCTTATTTGTTTGTGTAGGTGCGTGGGACTTGAGCGTGATCTCCCACTGGATTGATACCTTGTTTCTCAAAAACTGAGGGAAATACTTACGCTGCTTTACTGCATCACCCTTTCCTCTTCAACGGAAAACCAACGCAGTGCTCAAGAGGTAGCAAGCAGGATTTCTGGCGCCGTTGCCAGGGAGATTCGCACCAAGTCAAGTCAAGATTTGACTCCCACAATGAGTCATTTCTGGCACCATTACCAAGTCAAAATATACCAAGTACCCATCACAAACTCTTATCCCTCGTATTACATTATTTGCCATTTGCCTCTCGTTTTCCTCTCCCCCACTTCACCCTTACCGTTTTATTCGCCCTCTTTTCCTCTCTCCCTCTCTCTCCGTTTCCCTTCTCTTTCCCTATTCGCCTCTTTTCTGCTTGCTTCGTCGTTATGGCTAGTCATTTATCTACTCCTTTGTCTCCCGAGAATGAAGTTCTTAATTTTAAACAAAGGGAGGGAGAAAATCTAAAAGATGCTTGGTACAGAATTTGGAATGCTCAAAATAGATCTACTAGAAAGCAATCTACTTCTGTTCTTCTTCGCAATTTTTATGTAGACATCACTCCTTGGAATAGATATATTCTTGATACCATTACTGGAGGCAATCTCTTGGGTAGCCATACTTTTGATTCTTATAATGCTATGATAGATTTGTTTGGCCCACCACCTCTTTTGGTTAATGGAACTATGTTAACTTTGGAACATGTGATGCAAACGCTTGAAATTATTGAGAATAAAGTTGCTACTATAGAGTTAATTGAGAATTTGGATAAAAATATCCACAACCAAATTACCCAACATGGATCTAAAGTGGGAGTTACTTTAAATTTTTTGAAGGAAAAGGAACCCATAGTTAAGGAAAGAATAGATCAAGATTCTACTAGAATCGATAAACTTGAGGGAATTATCACCAACTTGGGATCCACTTTTTCTTCCGTTAAAAATACTCCAAATCCTCCTACTAAAATTGCCAAGCTTATTTATGTTCCTAAAAATAAGGGTGAATCCTCTAGTAAGGAAACTGCGGATTTAAAATCAATAAGTGTTCATCCTAATCTTTTTACTATCATTAAGGAACCGTTTGCTACAAATGATTTTCTTGATTTTGTGCCTAGAAGTTTGATAATTAATAAAAAGGAAGAAACGCCTAGGAATTATAGGTGTCTCATTGAAGAATGGCCTACCAAAAATAGCAATACCTAGATCTATCTTCGCTTTTATGCCTAGCTAGGGGCGTTAAACGATAACGCTTGGTGGGAGGCAACCCAATTTTATTTTTATCCCTTGTTTTTGCTCCTGTTTATTAATAAATAATTTATCTAGAATCTGTTTTGGCTGTGTTTTTGTATTTAATTAGTGTTTGTGCCAAGTAGAACCGTTGGGAAGACTTGGGGAAAGTCTTTTTGATCTTGCTATAGAAAAGAGAAACTTTAGCGCCCACGAGAATTGCTGCCATTTTTAATTGGAAGGTGCTATTTAGTTAATTCTTTTTGCAGATGATTAATAGATAAATTCCTCACGTACAGCAATTAATTTTAGGATTTTTCGGGTTCCGGAACTTGCTTTAACTACATATTACTACAGAGTGTTCTGTTTTTGATAGATTCTGTTTTTCTTGTGTTGTTTTCTTATTTTGATGAATCTATGGCTAGTAAAAGAGCTTATAAACCATAGAGAAGTTGTAATACAGTAGGTTTAACACCAATATAAATAAATAATGAGTTCATTACAGTACTTTGAAGTGTTGTTTTGTTTTCTTTCGCTAACGGAGCTCATGAGATTTTCTATTTTGAGTTTTGTGTTGTGAAGTTTTCATGTTTTGGGTAAAGATTTGAAGGATTATGGAACAAAGAGTGGCAAGAGCCTAAGCTTGGGGATGCCCATGGCACCCCAAGGTAAAATTCAAGGACACCAAAAAGCATAAGCTTGGGGATGCCCCGGAAGGCATCCCCTCTTTCGTCTTCGTCTATCAGTAACTTTACTTAGAGCTATATTTTTATTCACCACATGATATGTGTTTTGCTTGGAGCGTCTTGTATGATTTGAGTCTTTGCCTTTTAGTTTACCACAATAATCCTTGCTGTACACAACTTTTGAGAGAGACTCACATGATTTGAAATTTATTAGAATATTCTATGTGCTTCACTTATATCTTTTGAGCTATATAGTTTTTTCTCTAGTGCTTCACTTATATCTTTTAGAGCACGGTGGTGGATTTATTTTATAGAAACTATTGTTCTCTCATGCTTCACTTGTATTATTTTGAGAGTCCTTTAGAACAACATGGCAATAATAAAAACATTCATACAAGTGCATTGAATACTATGATAAGTTTGATACTTGATAATTGTTTTGAGATATGGAGATGGTGATATGAGAGTCATGCTAGTTGAGTAGTTCTGAATTTGAGAAATACTTGTGTTGAAGTTTGTGATTCCCGTAGCATGCACGTATGGTGAACCGTTATGTGATGAAGTCAGATCATGATTTATTTATTGATTGTCTTCCTTATGAGTGGCGGTCGGGGATGAGCGATGGTCTTTTCCTACCAATCTACCCCCCTAGGAGCATGCGCATAATACTTTATTTCGATAACTAATAGATTTTCGCAATAAGTATGTGAGTTCTTTATGACTAATGTTGAGTCCATGGATTATACACACTCTCATCCTTCCACCATTGCTAGCCTCCCTAGTATCGTGCAACTTTCGCCTGTACCATAAACCCACCATATACCTTCCTCAAAACAGCCACCATACCTAACTATTATGGCATTTCCATAGCCATTCCGAGATATATTGCCATGCAACTTTCCACCGTTCCGTTATTATGACACGCTTCATCATTGTCATATTGCTTGCATGATCATGTATTTGACATCGTATTTGTGGCAAAGCCACCGTTCATAATTCTTTCATACATGTCACTCATGCATCATTGCACATCCCGGTACACCGCCGGAGGTATTCACAGAGTCATATTTTGTTCTAAGTATTGAGTTGTAATTCTTGAGTTTTAAGTAAATAAAGTGTGATGATCATCATTATTAGAGCATTGTCCCAGTGAGGAAAGGATGATGGAGACTATGATTCCCCCACAAGTCGGGATGAGACTCCGGACGAAAAAAAAGAGGCCAAAAAAGAAAGTAGGCCCAAATAAAAAAAGAGAAAAAGAGAGAAGGGACAATGTTACTATCCTTTTTCCACACTTGTGCTTCAAAGTAGAACCATGTTCTTCATAGAGAGAGTCTCCTATGATATCACTTTCATATACTAGTGGGAATTTTTCATTATAGAACTTGGCGTATATATTCCAATGATGGGCTTCCTCAAAATTGCCCTAGGTCTTCGTGAGAAAGTGCTACCTCTTGAGCACTGCGTTGGATTTCCTTGAAGAGGAAAGGATGATGCAACAAAGTAGCGTAAGTATTTCCCTCAGTTTTTGAGAACCAATGTATCAATCCAGTAGGAGGCTATGCGCGAGTCCCTCGTACCTGCACAAAACAAATAGCTCCTCACAAACAATGCGATAAGGGGTTGTCAATCCCTTCACGGTCACTTACGAGTGTGAGATCTGATAGATATGATAAGATAATATTTTTGGTATTTTTCTGATAAAGATGCAAAGTAAAATAAAAGCAAAGTATTGGAAGATTAATATGATGAAGATAGACCTGGGGGCCATAGGTTTCCCTAGTGGCTTCTCTCAAGAGCATAAGTATTTTACGGTGGGTGAACGAATTACTGTTGAGCAATTGACAGAATTGAGCATAGTTATGAGAGTATCTAGGGATGATCATGTATATAGGCATCACGTCCAAGACAAGTAGACCGACTCCTGCCTGCATCTACTACTATTACTCCACTCATCGACCGCTATCTAGCATGCATCTAGAGTATTAAGTTCATGGAAACAGAGTAACGCCTTAAGCAAGATGACATGATGTAGAGGGATAAATTCATGCAATATGATAAAAACCCCATATTTTTATCCTCGATGGCAACAATACAATACGTGTCTTGCTGCCCCTACTGTCACTGGGAAAGGACACCGCAAGATTGAACCCAAAGCTAAGCACTTCTCCCATTGCAATAAAGATCAATCTAGTAGGCCAAACCAAACTGATAATTCAATGAGACTTGCAAAGATAACCAATCATACATAAAAGAATTCAGAGAAGATTCAAAAATTGTTCATAGATAATCTTGATCATAAACCCACAATTCATCGGTCTCAACAAACACATCGCAAAAAGAAGATTACATCGAATAGATCTCCATAAGAGAGGGGGAGAACTTTGTATTGAGATCCAAAAGGAGAGAAGAAGCCATCTAGCTAATAACTATGGACCCGAAGGTCTGAAGTAAACTACTCACACTTCATCGAAGAGGCTATGGTGTTGATGTAGAAGCCCTCCGTGATGGATGCCCCCTCCGGCAGAGCTTCGGAACAGGCCCCAAGATGGGATCTCGTGGATACAAAAAGTTGCGGCGGTGGAATTAAGTTTTTGGCTCTGTATCTGATCATTTGGGGGTATGTAGGTATATATAGGAGGAAGGACTACGTCGGTGAACCGAAGGGGGCCCACGAGGGTGGAGGGCGCGCCTAGGGGGGGAGTAAGCGCGCCCCCTACCTCGTGGCCTCCTCCTTTGTTTCTTGACGTAGGGTCCAAGTCTCCTAGATCATGTTCGTTCCGAAAATCATGTTCCCAAAGGTTTCATTCTGTTTGGACTCCGTTTGATATTCCTTTTCTTCGAAACCCTAAAATAGGCAAAAAACAACAATTCTGGGCTGGGTCTCCAGTTAATAGGTTAGTCCCAAATGTAATATAAAAGTGGATAATAAAGCCCAATAATGTCCAAAACAGTAGATAATATAGCATGGAGCAATCAAAAATTATAGATACGTTGGAGACGTGTCAGCAAGCAAGTTGGATGCACACCCACTTAGTTTCTTTTGTTGAGCTTTCATATACTTATAGCTCTAGTGCATCCGTTGTATGGCAATCCCTACTCACTCGCGTTGATATCTATTAATGGGCATCTCCATAGCCCCGTTGATACGCCTAGTTGATGTGAGACTATCTTCTCCCTTTTTGTCTTCTCCACAACCACCATTCTATTCCACCATAGTGCTATATCCATGGCTCACGCTCATATATTGCGTGAAGATTAAAAAAGTTTGAGAACATCAAAAGTATGAAACAATTTCTTGGCTTGTCATCGGGGTTGTGCATGATTTAAATATTTTGTGTGGTGAAGAAAGAGCATAGCCAGACTATATGATTTTGTAGGGATAACTTTCTTTGTCGATGTTATTTTGAGAAGACATAATTGCTTAGTTAGTATGCTTGAAGTATTATTATTTTTATGTCAATATTAAACATTATCTTGAATCTTATGGATCTGAAAAATTCATGCCACAATAAATAAAAATTACATTGAGAAATATGTTAGAAAGCATTCCACATCAAACATTCTTCTTTTATCAGTACCTACTCGAGGACGAGCAGGAATTAAGCTTTGGGATGCTTGGTACGTATCCAATGTATCTATAATTTTTGATTTCTCCATGCTATTATATTATCTATTTTGGATGTTAATGGGCTTTATTTTACACTTTTATATCATTTTTGAGACTAACCTACTAACTGGAGGCCCAGCCCAAATTGCTATTTTTTGGCCTATTTTAGGGTTTCAAAGAAAAGGAATATCAAATGGAGTCCAAACGGAATGAAACCTTCGGAAACGTGATTTTATCAACAAACGTGGTCCAGGAGACGTGGAGTGGCCGTCAAGAAACAAGGGAGGAAGGCACGAGGCACGGGGGCGCGCCTACCCGCCTGGGCGCACCCTCCACCCTCGTGGTCCCTCCGTTGCTCCACCGACATACTTCTTCCTCCTATATATATATCCACGTACCCCCCAAACATCCAGGAGCACCACGAAAACCTAATTCCACCGCTGCAACCTTCTGTACTCGAGAGATCCCATCTTGGGGCTTTTTCCGGAGCTCCGCCGAAGGGGGCATTGATCACGGAGGGCCTCGACATCAACTCCATGGCCTCTCCGGTTATGTGTGAGTAGTTTACTTCAGACCTACGGGTCCATAGTTATTATCTAGATGGCTTCTTCACTCTCTTTGGATCTCAACACAAAGTTCTCCTCAATTTTCTTGGAGATCTATTCGATGTAATCTTCTTTTGCGGTGTGTTTGTCGAGATCCGATGAATTGTGGGTTTATGATCCAGATTATCTATGAACAATATTTGATTCTTCTCTGAATTCTTTTATGTACGATTGGTTTATCTTTGCAAGTCTATTCGAATTATCAGTTTGGTTTGGCTTACTAGATTGATCTTTCTTGCAATGGGAGGAGTGCTTAGCTTTGGGTTCAATCTTGCGGTGTTCGATCCCAGTGACAGAAAGGGAACTGATATGTATTGTATTGTTGCCATCAAGGATAAAAAGATGGGGTTTATATCATATGGCATGAGTTTATACCTCTACATCATGTCATCTTCCTTAAAGCATTACTTCGTTCTCTTGAACTTAATACTCTAGATGCATGCTAGATAGCGGTCGATGTGTGGAGTAATAGTAGTATATGCAGGCAGGAGTTGGTCTACTTATCTCGAACGTGATGCCTATATACATGATCATACCAATATATTCTCATAACTATGCTCAATTCTATCAATTGCTCCACAGTAATTCATTTACCCACCGTAGTACTTATGCTCTTGAGAGAAGCCACTAGTGAAACCTATGGCCCCCGGGTCTATCTTCCATCATATTAATCTTCCAACACTTAGTTATTTCCTTTGCTGTTTATTTTACTTTGCATCTTTATTTCTCTTTATCATAAAAATACCAAAAATATTATCTTATCATATCTATCAGATCTCACTCTCGTAAGTGACTGAGAAGGGCTTGACAACCCCTTTATTGCGTTGGTTGCGAGGTTCTTATCTGTTTGTGTAGGTGCATGGGACTTGAGCGTGATCTCCTACTGGATTGAGACCTTGGTTCTAAAAAACTGAGGGAAATACTTACGCTGCTTTACTGCATCACCGTTCCTCTTCAAGGGAAAACCAACGCAGTGCTCAAGAGGTAGCACGCACCTACACAAACAAATAATAACCTCGCAACCAACGCGATAAAGGGGTTGTCAATCCCTTCACGGTCACTTACGAGAGTGAGATCTGATAGATATGATAAGATAATATTTTTGGTATTTTTATGATAAAGAGAAATAAAGATGCAAAGTAAAATAAACGGCAATAGAAATAACTAAGTGCTGGAAGATTAGTATGATGGAAGATAGACCTGGGGGCCATAGGTTTCACTAGTGGCTTCTCTCAAGAGCATAAGTATTACGGTGGGTAAACGAATTACTGTTGAGCAATTGATAGAATTGAGCATAGTTATGAGAATATCTAGGTATGATCATGTATATAGGCATCACATCCGCGACAAGTAGACCGAAACGATTCTGCATCTACTACTATTACTCCACACATCGACCGCTATCCAGCATGCATCTAGAGTATTAAGTTCATAAGAACAGAGTAATGCTTTAAGTAAGATGACATGATGTAGAGGGATAAACTCATGCAATATGATATAAACCCCATCTTTTTATCCTCGATGGCAACAATACAATACGTGCCTTGCTGCCCCTGCTGTCACTGGGAAAGGACACCGCAAGATTGAACCCAAAGTTAAGCATTTCTCCTATTGCAAGAAAGATCAACCTAGTAGGCCAAACCAAACTGATAATTCGAAGAGACTTGCAAAGAAAAACCAATCATACATAAAAGAATTCATAGGAGATTCAAATATTGTTCATAGATAAACTTGATCATAAACCCACAATTCATTGGATCTCGACAAACACACCACAAAAGAAGATTACATCGAATAGATCTCAAGAAGATCGAGGAGAACTTTGTATTGAGATCCAAAGAGAGAGAAGAATCCATCTAGCTAATAACTATGGACCCGTAGGTCTGAATTAAACTACTCACACATCACCGGAGAGGCCATGGAGTTGATGTAGAGGCCCTCCGTGATCAATGCCCCCTCCGGCGGAGGTTCGGAAAAGGCCCCAAGATGGGATCTCTCTGGTACAGAAGGTTGCGGCGATGGAATTAGGTTTTCGTGGTGCTCCTGGATGTTCGGGGGTTATGTGAATATATATAGGAGGAAGAAGTACGTCGGTGGAGCAACGAGGGGCCCATGAGGGTGGAGGGCATGCCTAGGGGGTAGGCGCGCCCCCTGCCTCGTGCCCTCCTCAATCGTTTCTTGACGCCCACTCCAAGTCTCCTAGATCACGTTTGTTGAGAAAATCACGTTCCCGAAGGTTTCATGCCGTTTGGACTCTGTTTGACATTACTTTTCTGCGAAACCCTAAAATAGGCAAAAAACAACAATTTGGGCTGGGCCTCCGGTTAGTAGGTTAGTCCCAAAAATGATATAAAAGTGTAAAATAAAGCCCATTAACATCCAAAACAGATAATATAATAGCATGGAGCAATCAAAAATTATAGATACGTTGGAGACATATCACCCATGTCCAGTGTAATGCTTGTTGTCCAATTTAAGGGCCCAGACAACAAGATGTAATTGCCTACACGGGTAAGCACTTATTATCAAGTGAATTTCTGACCTCTAGATGACAGGTGTTAATTAGTGTCAATGAGGAGAGAAGACAATACAAGGATAAAGGGAAGGCATGATGCTTAAAGTATTGGTCCATTCTAATGAGCTTAATTGTTGAGTTGATAGTAACGGAAGACAGGACAATAGAGTCAAACAATCCAGACAGGAGGAGTTTCACTATTCAAGGGGGACTTTCCTACAGAACATACAATGCAAAGGGTAATATCACATAACTAGGTAAATTCACATTACCGCTACACCCGACACTCATTATTCACCATTAACTGAATCTCTATGTGCTTAACCTCTCCATTACCAAAAATGCCATTTATTCTATGTTATTTAATTTAAATTTATTTACTTACAATCTTAGTTTTAGCCCATTTAGTTTACTTAGCAATTACTCTTCCACTATTATCATCATAATTCTTGGAGATGCCAAACTAGTCAATTCACGCGAGACTTGTGCCACTTCATGTGTGACCGAAACGCTCGTATTAACACTCTCTTGTCCTCTTTGTTGGACATGATACTAAACTAGGATTATACTTCTACAGGAGTGCTTCAACCAGCCATGTGCACTTGCATGACATAGTTACCTCAAGGTTTACCACTAGTGGTTGAGAATCGACTTTGTGTTTATATCTCAAGCAGAAGAAATTGAGCCTTTGCAATGTTGGTTGGGCCTTGGTGGTTCTCCCACCTCCCCAATGGCAATTATCTCCCCTCCAAGGGAGTAACCATAGAGATACATCTTTCTTTCCAAGTCTTCAGTTAACCCCCAACCGTATAGCTTGGTTACTTGTGTTTCTTTCCTTTGGTCTACTGAACTTGCAAGCATCATATAGGTTGTTATCTCATCCTAGCATATTAGGGCACACACTTTATATTCCGCAAGGCCTAAAATTTCTAATAAGTGAAGTAAAATTTGTAGTTGTACCTATTCACCCCCTCTAGGTCCATATAGATCCTTTTAGTTGCGCAATGACATTGACACTAATCAACAATGCGAATGGAAAATATAATTTAAGGTCATTTTACAAAACAAGATTTTACTTTGTCTTCCAAAAAGGGATAGGATGCATACATTGGTCAATGATAGAAGAGAACAATGGTATTATGGTCAAGAACGTGTACATAGTTCATAATTTAACAGGCTTGAAATTTTTGTCGTCAATATAACAACAAAATTTTCAATTCGCTGCACTTATTCTTCCAACTAAATTGTCAAATTGTGATCATGATAACTCTATTTAAACAAAACATGATGAGTCTTCTTATGAAAGAAAAAATACAACAAGTCTTCATAATTGTATATCTAAACAAATCGATGTTGATATATCATAGCAAGTACTTTTGACATTCATGTGTATCTAGATAATATCATCTATCCTATTTAAATTCAAGTGTACCAATGTTTCTAATTTAGTCATGAAAGCACTTATTTCCGTCCGATCAATTGCTAAATATTTATACCAAGACATAGCATAGTCATAAGATATTTGTCATTATTATGATGAAAAAAATGAAAATAGGTAGAACAGATTAAAGGTTTCACTCGTATTAACGTGATAGAGCTTTTTTGAAATGGAGGATGACCCCCGGCCTCTGCATTAGGGTGATGCATACAACCATTTTATTAATTATTCACCAACACCTTACAAAGTAATACATCAATAAGTCTAAAACCACCTTGCTGGAAACATCAGTCGTTACTCCTATCAACTTGATGAAGGGGGATGCACATGGTCGGGGCCGCCTGTCAAGACCTCACACTGAAGCCCAACATCTAAAAGCGGAGCCCACAACCAAGCCGCATCGCCGGGTCTGGGGCACAAACCTGTCCATTGCACTCTCAGCGGGCACCACATGTGCATGCTCTACAATCTGTCGTGGCCATCTTCCGTCGTCCCATCTTCAGGGAGATCAATGCATAAGCCTTGGCAGGCCCAACGACTATTGATGCCACCACGATGCTAGAGAGTGCCACCATCTTGCCCTCATCCATCAACACATGTCTACCACCGACTCCCCGCAGCCTCATGCGACCGAGGACTGGCGTTGCTGATGCTCCAGATGCCACACCGCTCCACCTTCACAAACACCACTTGCTACCGTTGGTCCCATCTCCTCTGCCAGCAGTTCCTCTAACTGAGCACCCAAATACCCCAGGCGACACCTCCTAGAAGGGCACGACACACGCAGTGCCTCCACCACCTAATCTGAGGAGATTTTGGGTCTTCACCCGGGCATGGGGCCAGGATGGAGGGGAGGGACCTCGACAGACCCCGCAAGCAGGAGAGTGGCGACCTTGGTCAGTGCCACCGTTGGGATGAGCTAGCCATCCAGAGTTTCCTCTGATCCAAAGAAACCTCTACCAGCCCTCGCCTGTTGGGGAACGTAGTAATTTCAGAAAATTTCCTACGCACACGCAAGATCACGGTGATGCACATCAACGAGAGGGGAGAGTATCGTCTACGTACCCTCGTAGATCGTAAGCGGAAGCATTATGAGAACGCGGTTGATGTAGTCAAACGTCTTCATGATCCGACCGATCCAAGTACCGATCGCACGGCACCTCCGAGTTCAGCACACGTTCAACTCGATGATGTCCCACGAACTCCGATCCAGCAGAGCTTCATGGGAGAATTCCATCAGCACGATGGTGTGATGACAGTGATGATGTTGCTACTGACGCAGTGCTTTGCCTAAGCACCGCTACGATATGATCGAGTTGGATTATGGTGGAGGGGGGCACCGCACACGGCTTGGAACAATCAACTTGTGTGTGTTTGGGTGCCCCCTGCCCGCGTATATAAAGGAGCAAGGGGGGAGGCCGGCCGACCCTTGCAAGGCACGCCAGGAGGAGGAGTCCTCCTCCTAGTAGGAGTAGGACTCCCCTTTCCTACTCCTATTAGGAGGAGGAAAGGAAGGAGGAGAGGGAGAAGGAAGGAGAGGGAGGAAAGGAGGAAAGGGGGGTCGACCCCCTAGTCCAATTCGGTTTGGGCTAGGGGGGCCGCGCGCCCTGCCTCCTCTCTTCCACCACTTGGCCCATGAGGCCCAATACTTCTTCCCCGTATTCTCGTAACTCCCCGGTACTCCGAAAAATATCCGAATCACTCGGAACCTTTCTGATGTCCAAATATAGTTGTCCAATATGTCTATCTTTACATCTTGACCATTTCGAGACTCCTCGTCATGTCCCTGATATCATCTGGGACTCCGAACTACCTTCGGCACATCAAATCACATAAACTCATAATACCGATCGTCACCAAACGTTAAGCGTGCGGACCCTACGGGTTCGAGAACTATGTAGACATGACCGAGAAACGTCTCCGGTCAATAACCAATAGCAGAACCTAGATGTTCATATTGGCTTCTACATATTCTATGAAGATCTTTATCGGTCAAACCGCATAACAACATACGTTGTTCCCTTTGTCATAGGAATGTCACTTGTCCGAAATTCGATCGTTGGTATCTCAATACCTAGCTCAATCTCGTTATCGGCAAGTCTCTTTACTCGTTTCCTTAATGCATCATCCCGCAACTAACTCATTAGTTGCTGCTTGCAAGGCTTATAGTGATGTGCATTACCGAGAGGGCCCAGAGATACCTCTCCGACAATCAGAGTGACAAATCCTAATCTTGATCTATGCCGACTCAACAAGTACCATCGGACATGTAGAGCACCTTTATAATCACCCAGTTACGTCGTGACGTTTGGTAGCACACAAAGTGTTCCTCCGGTAATCAGGAGTTGCGTAATCACGATTGGTAGCACACAAAGTCATAGGAACATGTATAAGTCATGAAGAAAGAAATAGCAGTAAACTAAAACGACCAAGTGCTAAGCTAATAGAATGGGTCAAGTCAATCACATCATTCTTCTAATGATGTGATCCTGTTTATCAAATGAAAACTCATGTCTATGGTTAGGAAACATAACCATCTTTGATTAACGAGCTAGTCAAGTAGAGGCATACTAGTGACACTCTGTTTGTCTTTGTATTCACACATGTATTATGTTTCCGGTTAATACAATTCTACCATGAATAATAAATATTTACCATGAAATAAATAATAACTTTATTATTGCCTCTAGGGCATATTTCCTTCAGTCTCACACTTGCACTAGAGTCAATAATCTAGATTACACAGTGATGATTCTAACACCCATGGAGCCTTGGTGCTGATCATGTTTTGCTCATGAGAGAGGCTTAGTCAACGGGTCTGCGTCATTCAGATCCGTATGTATCTTGCAAATCTATATGCCTCCCACCTAGACTTTATCGCCGATGGAATTGAGGCGACTCTTGATGTGTTTGGTTCTCTTGTGAAATCTGGATTCCTTTGCCAGGGCAATTGCACCAGTATTGTCACAAAAGATTTTCATTGGAATCGATGCACTAGGTATGACACCTAGATCGGATATGAACTCCTTCATCTAGACTCCTTCATTTGCTCCTTCCGAAGCAGCTATGTACTCTGCTTCACACGTAGATCCCGCCACGACGCTTTGTTTAGAAGTGCTCCAACTGACAGCTCCACCGTTCAATATAAACAAGTATATGGTTTGCGATTTAGAATCATCTGGATCAGTGACAAAACTTTCATCAACGTAACCATTTACAACGAGCTCTTTGTCACCTCCATAAACGGGAAACACATCCTTAGTCCTTTCAGGTATTTCAGGATGTTCTTGACCGCTGTCCAGTGATCCATTCCTGGATTACTTTGGTACCTCCCCGCTAAACTAATAGCAAGGCACACATCAGGTCTGGTACACAACATTGCATACATGATAGAGCCTATGGCTGAAGCATACGGAACACTTTTCATTTTCTCTCTATCTTCTGCAATGGTCGGGCATTGAGTCTTACGCAACTTCACACCTTGTAACACAGGCAAGAACCCTTTCTTAGGTTGATCCATTTTGCAATTCTTCAAAACTTCATCAAGGTATGTACTTTGTGAAAGTCCAATTAAGCTTCTTGATCTATCTCTATAGATCTTGATGCCCAATATATAAGCAGCTTCACCGAGGTCTTTCATTCAAAAACTCTTCTTCAAGTATCCTTTTATGCTATCCAGAAATTCTATATCATTTCCAATCAACAATATGTCATCTACATATAATATTAGAAATGCTACAGAGCTCCCACTCACTTTCTTGTAAATATAGGCTTCTCCAAAAGTATGTATAAAACCATATGCTTTGATCACACTATCAAAACGTTTATTCCAACTCCGAGAGGCTTGCACCAGTCCATAAATGGATCGATGGAGCTTGCACACTTTGTTAGCACCCTTTGGATCGATAAAACCTTCAGGTTGCATCATATACAACTCTTCTTCCAGAAATCCATTCAGGAATGCGGTCTTTACATCCATTTGCCAAATTTCATAATCATAAAATGCGGCAATTGTGAACATGATTTGGACGGACTTAAGCATCGCTACGGGTGAGAAGGTCTCATCGTAGTCAACTCCTTGAACTTGTCGAAAACCTTTTGCAACAAGTCGAGCTTTGTAGACAGTAACATTACCGTTAGCATCAGTCTTCTTCTTGAAGATCCATTTATTCTCGATGGCTTGTCGATCATCAGGCAAGTCAACCAAAGTCCACACTTTGTTCTCATCCATGGATCCCATCTCAGATTTCATGGCCTCAAGACATTTTGCAGAATCTAGGCTCATCATCGCTTCCTCATAGCTCGTAGGTTCGTCATGGTCAAGTAACATGACCTCTAGAACAGGATTACCGTACCACTCTGGTGCGGATCTTACTCTCGTTGACCTACGAGGTTCCGTAGTAAATTGATCTGAAGTTTCATGATCATCATCATTGGCTTCTTCACTAATTGGTGTAGGTGTCACAGGAACCGGTTTGTGTGATGGACTACTTTCCAATAAGGGAGCAGGTACATTACCTCATCAAGTTCTACTTTCCTCCCACTCACTTCTTTCGAGAGAAACTCTCTCTCTAGAAAGGATCCATTCTTAGCAAAAAATGTCTTGTCTTCGGATCTGTGATAGAAGGTGTACGCAACAGGCTCCTTTAGGTATCCTATGAAGATACATTTCTCCGATTTGGGTTCGAGCATATCAGGTCGAATCTTTTTCACATAAGCATCGCAGCCCCAAACTTTAAGAAACGACAACTTTGGTTTCTTGCCAAACCATAGTTCATAAGGCGTCGTCTCAACGGATTTAGATGATGCCCTATCTAACGTGAATGCAACTGTCTCTAAAGCGTAACCCAAAAACGATAGCGGTAAATCAGTAAGAGACATCATAGATCGCACCATATTATCTAGTAAAGTACGATTACGACGTTTGGACACACCATTACGCTGTGGTGTTCCGGGTGGCATGAGTTGCGAAACTATTCCGCATTGTTTCAAATGAAGACCAAACTCGTAACTCAAATATTCACCTCCACTATCAGATCGTAGAAACTTGATTTTCTTGTTATGATGATTTTCCACTTCACTCTGAAATTCTTTGAACTTTTCAAATGTTTTAGACTTATGTTTCATCAAGTAAATATACCCATATCTGCTTAAATCTTCTGTGAAGGTGATAAAATAACGATACCCGCCGCGAGCCTCAACATTCATCGGACCACATACATCAGTATGTATGATTTCCAACAAATCTGTTGCTCGCTCCATAGTTCCAGAGAATGGCGTTTTAGTCATCTTGCCCATGAGGCATGGTTCGCAAGTACCAAGAGATTCATAATCAAGTGATTCCAAATGTCCATCAGAATGGAGTTTCTTCATGCGCTTTACAACCAATATGACCTAAATGGCAGTGCCACAAATAAGTTGCACTATCTACTCTGCATCTTTTGGCTTCAACATTATGAATATGTGTATCACTACTATCGAGATTCATTAAAGATAGACCACTCTTCAAGGGTGCATGACCATAAAAGATATTACTCATATAAATAGAACAACCATTATTCTCTGATTTAAATGAATAACCGTATCACATCAAACAAGATCCCGATATAATGTTCATTCTCAATGCTGGCACCAAATAAGAATTATTCAGGTCTAAAACTAACCCCGACGGTAGATGTAGAGGTAGCGTGCCGACGGCGATCACATCGACTTTGTAACTATTTCCCACGCGCATCGTCACCTCGTCCTTAGACAATCTTTGCTTAATCTATAGTCCATGTTTCGAGTTGCAAATATTAGCTACAGAACCAGTATCAAATACCCAAGTGCTACTGCGAGCTTTAGTAAGGTACACATCAATAACATGTATATCACATATACCTTTGTTCACCTTGCCATCGTTCTTATCCGCCAAATACTTGGGGCAGTTCCGCTTCCAGTGACCAGTCCCTTTGTAGTAGAACCACTCACTATCAGGCTTAGTTCCACACTTAGGTTTCTTCTCTTGAGCAGCAACTTGTTTGCCATTCTTCTTGAAGTTCCCTTTCTTCTTCCCTTTACCCTTTTTCTTGAAACTGGTGGTCTTGTTGACCATCAACACTTGATGCTCCTTCTTGATTTATACCTCCGCAGCTTTTAGCATTGCGAAGAGCTCAGGAATCGTCCTATCCATCCCTTGCATATTATAGTTCATCACGAAGCTCTTGTAGCTTGCTGGTAGTGATTGAAGAACTCTGTCAATGACACTATCAACAGGAAGATTAACTCCCAGTTGAGTCAAGTGGTTATGGTACCTAGACATTCTGAGTATGTGTTCACTGACAGAACTATTCTCCTCCATCCTGTAGCTGTAGAACTTATTGGAGACTTCATATCTCTCAATCCGGGCATTTGCTTGAAATATTAACTTCAACTCCTG
Organism: Triticum urartu; assembly: GCF_003073215.2. Classification (NCBI taxonomy): domain Eukaryota; kingdom Viridiplantae; phylum Streptophyta; class Magnoliopsida; order Poales; family Poaceae; genus Triticum; species Triticum urartu. The sequence goes on from NC_053028.1 coordinate 574,756,738, forward strand.
TAACATCTCATATGCTCCATGACATTCAAAATGTCGTTGAAGTCTCGGTTCTAAGCCGTAAAGCATGGCACACTGAACTATCAAGTAGTCATCAGCTTTGCTCTGCCAAACGTTCATAACATCTGGCGTTGCTCCCGCAGCGGGTTTGGCACCTAGCGGTGCTTCCAGGACGTAATTTTTCTGTGCAGCAATGAGGATAATCTTCTAGTAACAGACCCAGTCCGTGTAATTGCTACCATCATCTTCCAACTTTGCTTTCTCAAGGAACGCATTAGAATTTAATGAAATAACATCACGGGCCATCTATCTACAACAACATAGACAAGCAAAATACTATCAGGTACTAAGTTCATGATAAATTAAAGATCAATTAATCATATTTAAGAACTCCCACTTAGATAGACATCCCTCTAATCATCTAAGTGATCACGTGATCCAAATCAACAAAACCATGACCGATCATCACGTGAAATGGAGTAGTTTTGTCACACCCTAGCTAGTCCATGCATTAGAGTGTGCATCATGTTTACTTCTCATCAGAAAATTGAAATGGGGAAGGCAGAACCCGCAGCACCCCTTTTTGAAATCAACTAGGGTTTACTAAAAATAATTTCAATGAACCTGAAATGCCCTTCTAAAATGTTCACTCTCTTTGTCTTAGGTTAGAACCTCTGGCAAAATTGGTGCACATTTTTCTAGGTCAACAAAGGGTCATTGAATTAAATCATAAGAAATTGAATTTGGGCATTTAAATGCTATAAAATAACTTAATTGCTCAAATAATTCTGGGAGTAAATGTTTCCTGTTGGAAATAATCTAAACAGAGGCCACATTTATTTTCAGGATTTTTGGAAATGTTTTAGTATTTTAAATAAAGCTAAACAGTTGCAGTTTAATAGAAAACAGAAACTAAATCAAAAAAAGAGAGAAAGAAGCCCACCCGGGCCTTACCTGGCTCGGCCCAGCCTACTGGCTCGGCCAGTCACCCCCTACCTCGCGCCAGGAGGCAGGGGCGCGTGCTCGCCGCGCGCCGGCCACGCGCCGGCCACCTCCTTCTTCTACCGACGCCGGGAGACGCCCAGAGGATGCCACGCGACCCCCACGTCTCCCTCTCATCCTCTCGCACTCTCCCCCTCGTCTCTCTCACTCTCCCCCGCGACGGCCGAGCACGTCCCTCGCCGCCGATCGCCGTAGTTGCCACTACAGCCACTCCCTCGCCCCTCCGACGAGCCCATTAGCTCCGCCACGACTCCCTCGTCCTCCCCATCGAGCCACGCTTCGCTGGAAGCCCTGCTTCGCCGCCTTCGCCCTCGTCTTCAACCTCGGGCACCCGAGCCATCTCCGGTCGATTCGCCGCCGCCAGGACCTCCCCGAGCTCGCTGACCCCCTCTTCGACTCCGCTGTGAGCTCCTCTTCCTTTCCCCCTAGCCCCCGTGCTCTTTTGGCCCCTGTAGCCGCCGTTTCCACCGCACCCGAGAGCTCCTCGCCGCCGGCCATGTCGCCGTCGTGGCTACGGCCGTGCAAGCACGCGTCCGAGCGCCTCACCGTGCTCAGCGCAGCACCAGGAACCCGTAGCCACCACCAGTTCTTCCTCCCGTGCACCATAGCCTCGAAACCGTCCTCACCCGACTCCGGCGACCGCCAAGCTCATCGCCGGCGACGTTTCCGGCCACCCCGAGCCCAACTACCACCACCAAACACTGCGGCTCGTTCCCAGCTATCCGTAGATAGTCTCCACCATCAATTTGGTCGCCTGAGGGCGTTTTCCGAAGCCCTCCCCCGTCTCGGCCTCGCCGGCGACTCAACGCCGGCGGGATTAGCCCTGTTGACCGGCGGATTTGACCACTGACGTGGACTGGGTGGGTCTAGTTGACTCCCCTGAGTCAATGACAAGTGGGCCCCCTCTGCTAATTATCCAGATTAGTTTCTAACTAAAAATTAGTTAGTTTAATTAGTATAGTCACTGACTAGTGGGCCCTGCCCAGTAATTAGGCTAACTAAACGTAGTTAGTGCACTGAGAGCCTGACAGCAGGGGCCCACCAGTCAGGTTTGACCTGGGCTTGCGCCTTTGACCTGCTGAGGTCAGCAGAACGCAATGCTGACGCAGTAATGCATTTTCTGGATTTATTTTTATACAGGAAATTCCAGAAAATAGTTCAAACTTCAAAAATTCATAGAAATTCAACCATAGCTCCAAATGAGATAAATTATATATGAAAAATTATCAGAAAAATTCAATCTATCCATCTGTAATGGTTTCATGCATTAAAAAACAAGTTTACCTTGCTGTTTAGGCAGAATAAGGAAATGCACTATAAATGCCATGTTTAATGAGCTAATATTTGAATCTTTGGTTCAAATGAGTTCATCCCTTTCTATTTTAGCTTGCATTAGGCCAAGACACAATCATATTGCCATGTCATAGCATGCATCATATTGTTGCATATCGTCATGTGCTGATTGTGTTCCGATGTGTTCTCCGTGGTAGGTTCTGCCTCCGAGGATATTCACGAGTATCCAACTGAAGGGCAGTATCCCGCTACCACTCCATCAGGCAAGCAACCATTGATCATTCTGATACAAACCCATGTTCTCGCTTCTGCTCTTGTGTACTGCATTAAGACAACGCGATTCAAACTGCTGTGTGCTACGGTAGTTGAACCCTTATCCTCTGCATGACCTGTCATTGCCACAGTAACTAGATGAAACCCACTAGCATGTGTAGGAGTTGATTGAGCCATGTATGTGATTCCTACCTTGCTATGCCTGCTATGCTTAGAGTTGTGTCGGGTCTGGTTCATCTGGGTGATGGGCTAGAGTGAAATGCTTATGTCGGTAATGTGAGGGATGCGTGGAACATGTTTTGGTAAAGGTATCGATGAGAGGCCATGTAGGAGTACATGGTGGGTTGTTTCATTGAGGCCGTCCCTAAGAACTGCGATCTGTATGTGTGATTTAAGATTCAGCTACTACCATGCATTGGGATCCTTAATTGACCCTCTCGGCTTCTTAACCACCCTAGTACTCTTTCCAGGAGTTGCAAATAGTTTCTGGTGCTTGTAGGTTATGTGTTGGCGGCCGTGCATAGTGCTGACCCTCGGGGTGGGCTATGTTACGGTAGCTACACCGTGGCACGGTGTACCGAGTCACCCGTTTGGTGTCTCGGGAACCCTGTTCACATCATTCGGGGCCGTATGTGGAAACCTCGGCTGGACTCCCTGCGGATGGAACCTGGATAGGCGATAAAATTGGACTAGAGGCTTAAGTGTTTAGGTAGGCCGTGGCTGACACCCTCGTTGGGCTTCCGCTTGAAGGTTGCCGAGTACATGTCATGTAAACGACGGTAAGTGGTGAAAGCGTGTATGACGAAGTACACCCCTGCAGGGTATAAAACTATTCAAATAGCCGCGTCCGCGGTAAAGGAGTACTTGGTTTCCTATACAGTTCATAGACAAGTTAATGGATACTACTAAAGACTCAAGATAAGTGTGAGTACCGAGGATGGCCCTCTCGTAGGATGACGAGGGAGGATCCACGGTGGTGTATTGTGTTGGTGAGTAGTGGACTCGTGTGCGAAAACTATTTTACTGGTGAAGTTCCGTAGGATAGCTTAGCCAAGAGTCAAAGCTGGCTTGCTGCATCAACCCCACCGCCTTCTTGAGAATAAGCATGTATAGTAGGTTCTGATGTAAGACTTGCTGAGTACCTTTGTACTCATGTTTGCTTAATTATTGTTTTCAGACGACAACACTGCCCCCTCCGATGGGTTTTATGTAGACCTTGACGTCGACGAGTGACTAGCCACCCAGGTGGTGATCCTAGCCATGGAGGGCCATATGTAGATAGACAGGCTTCGAGAAGCCTTCTTTCTTTCTAGAGTCTGTACTCAGACTAGCTGCTTCCGCATGTGCTTGTATGTTTGTATAACTTGAGTGTCGGGTCATGTGACCCCTACCTGTATGAACATGCTATGTATGGCTCCCTAGAGCCTTTAAATAAAGTACTTGAATTGTAGAGTTTTGTTGTGATGCCATGTTGTATGTACTCATATCGGGCATATTGTGTGTATGATTGAAATGCTTGGTATGAGTGGGATCCGACAATCTAGTTGTTTATCCTTGGCAGCCTTTCTTATGGGGAAATGTAGTCTAGTGCTCCTCGAGCCATAGTAGTCCGCTACAGCCCGGTTCACCGGAGTCCTGCTAGCCCAGCACTAATGTTCAGGACACTTAACTGGCCGGCATGTGTTTCACTTCGTTCCTATGTCTGTCCCTTCGGTGAAATGTCACGCGGTGATTTCCGGAGTCCTGCCTAGCCTGCTATAGCCCGGGTTCCCCGGAGTCCTGTTAGCCCAGTGCTACAGCCCGGAATCACTCGCTGATGACCGACATGCTCGATGTGATTCATGTATGCCTGTCTCCATAAGTCTGTGCCGCTTTGGGTTCACGACTAGCCATGTCGGCCCGGGTTCTTTGTCATATGGATGCTAGCTACACTATCATATACGTGATCCAAAAGGCACAAACGGTTCCGGGCCATGGTAAGGCGACACCCGTGGGATACCGTGCGTGAGGCCGCAAAGTGATATGAGGTGTTACCGGCTAGATCGATGTGACCTGGAATTGGGGTCCTGACAAGTTTTCAATGGTGAACATCACTATGTTGATCATATCTACTATATGATTCACGCTCGACCTTTCGATCTCAGTGTTCCGAGGCCATATCTGCATATGCTAGGCTTGTCAAGTTTAACCCGAGTATTTCTGCGTGTGCAAAACTGGCTTGCACACGTTGTATGTGAACGTAGAGCTTATCACACCCGATCATCACGTGGTGTCTCGGCACGACGAACTTTAGCAACGGTGCATACTTAGGGAGAACACTTGTACCTTGAAATTTAGTGAGAGATCATCTTATAATGCTACCGCCAATCAAGCAGAATATGATGCATAAAGGATAAACATCACATGCAATCAATATAAGTGATATGATATGGCCATCATAATCTTGTGCCTTTGATCTCCATCTCCAAAGCACCGTCATGATCACCATCACCACCGGCGCGACACCTTGATCTCCATCGTAGCATCATTGTCGTCTCGCCAAATATTGCTTCTACAACTATCGCTACCGTTTAGTGATAAAGTAAAGAAATTACAGGGCGATTGCATTGCATATAATAAAGCGATAACCATATGGCTCCTGCCAGTTGCCGATAACTCCGTTACAAAACATGATCATCTCATACAATAAAATATAGCATCATGCCTTTACCATATCACATCACAACGTTCCCTACAAAAACAAGTTAGGCGCCCTCTACTTTGTTGTTGTAATTTTTATGTGGCTGCTACGGGCTGAGCAAGAACCGTTCTTACATACGCATCAAAACCACAACGATATTTCGTCAAGTTAGTGGTGTTTTAACCTTCATCAAGGACCGGATGTAGTCACACTAGGTTCAACTAAAGTTGGAGAAACTGACACCCGCCAGCCACCTATGTGTGAAGCACGTCGGTAGAACTAGTCTCATGTAAGCGTACGTGTAATGTCAGTCCAAGCCGCTTCATCCAACAATACCATTGAACCAAAATATGACATGCTGGTAAGCAGTATGACTTGTATCGCCCACAACTCACTTGTGTTCTACTCGTGCATATAACATCTACGCGTAAACCTGGCTCGGATGCCACTGTTGGGGAATGTAGTAATTTCAAAAAAATTCCTACTCACACGCAAGATCATGGTGATGCACAGCAATGAGAGGGGACGATATCGTCTACGTACCCTCGTAGACCATAAGCGGAAGCATTATGAGAACACGGTTGATGTAGTCATACGTCTTCACAATCCGACCGATCCAAGTACCGAACGCATGACACCTCCGAGTTTAGCACACGTTTAGCTCAATGACGTCCTACGAACTCTGATCCAGCAGAGCTTCACGGGAGAGTTCCGTCAGCACGACAGCGTGATGACGGTGATGATGTTGCTATCACTCAGGGCTTCGCTTAAGCACCACTATGATTTGATCGAGGTGGATTATGGTGGAGGGGGGCACCGCACACGGGTTGGAACAAACAACTTGTGTTTCCTAGAGTGCCCCTGCCCCCGTATATAAAGGAGCAATGGGGAAGGCCGGCCGGCCCTTGCAGGGCGCGCCAGGAGGAGGAGTCCTCCTAGTAGGAGTAGGACTCCCCTTTCCTACTCCTACTAGGAGGAGGAAAGGAAGGAGGAGAGGAAGAAGGAAGGAGCGGGAGAAACGAGGAAAGGGAGGCTAGCCCCCTAGTCCAATTCGGTTTGGGCTAGGGGGACCGCGCGCCCTGCCTCCTCTCTTCCACAACTTGGCCCATGAGGCCCAATACTTCTTCCCCGTATTCCCGTAACTCCCAGGTACTCCGAAAAATACCCGAATCAATCGGAACCTTTCCGATGTCCGAATATAGTCGTCCAATATATCGATCTTTACGTCTGGACCATTTCGAGACTCCTCGTTATGTCCCCGATCTCATCAGGGACTCCGAACTACCTTCGATACATCAAATCACATACACTCATAATACCGATCGTCACCGAATGTTAAGCGTGCGGACCCTACGGGTTCGAGAACTATGTAGACATGACCGAGACACGTCTCCGGTCAATAACCAATAGCGGAACCTGGATGTTCATATTGGCTCCTACATATTCTATGAAGATCTTTATCGGTCAAAAACCGCATAACAACATACGTTGTTCCCTTTGTCATCGGTATATTACTTGCCCGAGATTCGATCATCGGTATCTCAATACCTATTTCAATCTCGGTACCGGCAAGTCTCTTTACTCGTTTCCGTAATGCATCATCCCGCAACTAACTCATTAGTTGCATCGCTTGCAAGGCTTATAGTGATGTGCATTACCGAGAGGTGCCCAGAGATACCTCTTCGACAATCGGAGTGAGAAATCCTAATCTCGATCAATGCCAACTCGACAAGTACCATCAGAGACACCTATAGAGCACCTTTATAATCACCCAGTTGCATTGTGACGTTTGGTAGCACACAAAGTGTTGCTCCGGTAATCGGGAGTTCATAATCTCATAGTCATAGGAACATGTATAAGTCATGAAGAAAGCAATAGCAGTAAACTAAAACGATCAAGTGCTAAGCTAACGGAATGGGTCAAGTCAATCACATCATTCTTCTAATGATGTGATCCTGTTTATCAAATGACAACTCATGTCTATGGTTAGGAAACATAACCATCTTTGATTAACGAGCTAGTCAAGTAGAGGCATACTAGTGACACTCTATTTGTCTATGTATTCACACGTGTATTATGTTTCCGGTTAATACAATTCTAGCATGAATAATAAACATTTACCATGAAATAAGGAAATAAATAATAACTTTATTATTGCCTCTAGGGCATATTTCCTTCACCTTGCACGACACGGAATTGATCTCTGAACATCAATCAATCTCGTCAACATGTGTCGAGGCATGAACCGAATGGGATGTCAAAACTAGGACGCGAAGCGACATGTAGTGGAGGCAAAGTGAAACTTTAAACGAACCGTTTGTTTGTATGCATGTCGGATAAATTATAAAACATTGGAAATACAAGCTTGGTCTAGGCCCACATGCGAATGATACTCGGCGGATGGACTCGACTGGAGGGCGACATGATCGATGGAGAAGAGGTTGGAGAGGAATGAGAAATAAGCAAACGCCACACAATTATACTTGAACGGCTCAAATAAACAATAAGTTGTCTCGCTTGGTGTACATAGTGAAAGGCCTAATGCGCAACGCGGGGCACCGACGCTCGAATATGGCCAGGAAAACAGGGAAACCGACATGTGGGGCACACCTCTCGGGACGACGTAGCACAGACTAGTCCAATGGAGGAGCTGGCCCACGACCTCCTCGCCACCGGCAACCGTTCATGTGGGTCGTGGGGGCCAAGATTGTGGTGCAGCTCCAGCACCGCCTCTGGACACGACGACCACGTTGAGTGACACGCTCATCGTTGCTAGACATGGTCGGTTTCAGTGTGCCGAGGGTGGCGTTAGTGCGGTGGCACGACCAACAGTATGTTTGGTTTATGCCCAAGGTTGCCCCATGAAAGCATTGGGTAGCCAAAATTTTGATTGAGGTTTTGGTTGCCCATGATTTGGCCGACATTGGCAAGAAAAATGAACTAGAGTTGGCTAGAGTTCATTGGCATGCCAAAAAATGGCAACCATCCAAACAAAGACCAATCTTTGGGTCATGACCAAAATTTTGGTAAGGTGCACTTTGGCCACAATCCAAACACACCCCAACACCCGGCTCGTCGAGGAACCACGGGGCGCTGGGACGCGTCCGCGGAGTGGTGTAGCACGGCCAACTGCATCCTCAGGACCTGAGACCCTGCCGGATCATCTATCTTTTTCAATGACATGCGGGGATCACATGTGAGCAAAGGGAATCTCCAATGTTGCCCCGACCGCAGCTGACTACCCTGGCACACCAAAAACCCTCGTCCCTCGTGCCTTCGCGCGGTGCGTTCCCAGCCGGCGCCAGCTGCCGGCATTCATGTCGTCCATCCGTATGCCATTGTTAAGAGGCTTGGTGCCCGAGGAACCAACTCTGGCGACTTAATGACGCACCTAGACGCTTGGTCTCACCGGAATACGCTACTTAAAGCGGCAACGCCCAGCTAACCTCCACACCATAGCGCATCGTCCTCCTACCTAGCACCACATCCGCCATGACTGCAAGCGCGAATGCTGAGCGGGAGAGCTTGTCTTCGGGGATGAAGCTCGAGGTTGCTGCCCTCGCTCAAGTCGCCTCTCGCGATGCAATAGCGGCGTAGCTGGACGCGAACGCGACCGCACAAGCGGTGGCCACGCTGGCGGCCGACGACGGGAGCACCGTCAGCCATGCGTCCTACTTGCCACCGTCCAACGTTCAGCACCGACGAGGTCGGGGACTCATCCAAGGATGAGTAGGGCATGGGAGGCGGCAGGGCATGCATGGTGTGCCAACTGGTCGGTCCGTATCCCGTGTTCTACTCTTCCTCGCCGAAGACCGGTGACGGTGTCCTGGACTAGGGGGTACTCACCACGTCGTCTCCCGGTCAGTTAGATTGGGCCGAAGACCCCATGACCGTATACTCATGGGCTAGTTCGGACAGCTGCCACATATAAGGAAGATTCCACAAGACTTGGTGGTCAAGACAAAGACTCCTCCCCCACCGGCATATTCGGCTAGGACTCTTGTTATCCTAGGCCTCTGGTGCATTATATAAACCAGGGCCAGACTAGTCGATAGATATACAAAAAATCATAATCATAGGCTAGCTTCTAGGGTTTATCCTCTATGATCTCATGGTAGATCAACTCTTGTAATACTCATATCATCAAGATCAATCAAGCAGGAAGTAGGGTATTACCTCAATCGAGAGGGCCCGAATCTGGGTAAACATCGTGTCCCCTGTGTCCTGTTACCATCGACCTTAGACGCACAGTTCGGGACCCCCTACCCGAGATCCGCCGGTTTTGACACCGACCATGGTACTTTCATTGAGAGTTCCGCTGTGTGATCCGCAAAAGGATCGATGACTCGTCTGTAGATTAACTACGACGTCGATATCTTCGTCACCGGCTTGACTGGTCACCTTGGCTTGACTGAGGACTGTGCCCTGCTTCTGATTGTAATGTTCGGACGAGGGCCTTCATCAACACCAACTCTGATCTATATCAAGATCATGGAGGAATCGTCCATGGAGCTCGGGGGCTCAACGTCAACATTGCCCTCGGGCGACCGTGCTATTTTTCCGGACAGCGAACGCGTATCCGCCGCCACCGCCTCCTCGAGTGTCGTTTTAACGATCGCTTCGATGGAATTGTGTGGAATCGAGTCTACAACAACCCTAGAAAATTTCCTCAAGTTCCGATGAAGGAATCTCTGACAATCTACGATATTACCGGAGCACTGTCAAATCCAGATGGGAATCTGGATGAGTTTAGGGCGTGGTCTCCAGAGCCCAGCTCGGAAGTTCTTTGGAAGATCCAACCGTTCATCTGCTTTGGAATTCCCATATCTACAACCCCTCAAAATTTCAGCTCAATCCAACCGTTCAAACTCTGGGAACTTTCCGATTAGTGCATCACTTTTCAAATCTGTTTCCTGCGCGAATACGGATCCGAATTCATGTTTCTTTATGAATGTGATATTTGACAGCCTTTTTAAAAGGAATTTTCTTCTAAGTTATTGTGCATTGTTTTTAACACGCGCCCATAAAGTTTTAATCCTCCTCTGAGATAATCTTCTCCATCACGCTGGTGTCAAACCAGTCCGGCAATATAGCTCCACGACTGCCGACCTGCGCTAGACATGTCGTCGCTTTTTAAGCCGTGCTCAACTTCTTCGGATCCTCACCTCGACGAGCCTAACAAGATTTCGGAATCGCCAAGGATAAATCATCACCAACATCTCTGCCCCACGGATTACACGGAGCAGGCACACCGGCATCGCCGCATGGTCACTTCATCAAATCAGCATTGGCCGCGTCACAAGTTATGACCTGGGTCGGCATGGCCGCACTATTGCTTCTTCGAGCCAATGTCCATCACGCCGAACTACTTCAACACCTCGGCTGACATGGCAGCTACAACAACTGCTCACTGGCCTGCTCCGTTACCTCGGCTAGACCGGGGACTTGGCTATTTCTTCATCAACATACTCCAGTGACTTCGACGTCACCAGCTGACCAGCTTCGTCACGTTAGCTGGACTGAGGGCATCGCCTGGGCAAGCCAACCTTTGCCAGCATCGCCAGGAAATCGCTCTATCGTCCATCAGGCAATGGGTGTGCGGATCGATTACCGATTTGGGGAGTCGCTTTTCTTTGGAATGCTACAACAAATTGACCAGGTGCTATTAATCCTAACAATTTTTGCTTGTTGGGTTTATTTTTCTTAGGGAATTATTACTCTGGTTTGTTCCATCATCTGTACACAGGTCTATCAAATGACGGACATATTAAAAATGGTCGCGTGGTGGTTCGGTCAGTTTTCATACATAGTTCGGCGGACGCCGCATCCGGATCCCGGACGGTCCTGCAAATTCAGGCTTTGTCATGCCTTCACTACGTCACGCTGACGCCCTGCATCGACATTGGCTTTGGCGCCAGACCACATTTCTTTAAATAAATTATTTTCACGTAAAGCAATTATGCAAGGATTGTATATATATTATTATTATTATTTCCTAGACTGCATTGTTTTATGTGTGCATGTAACCCATTTTGACTGCGTTAGGTGGTCAGTACTCCGGAGTGACGAACTCCTTGCTCGGACACCTCGGGCCTGGGGGCTAGGACCTCGGCCATGCAGAGGACTGCGAACCTTGTCGGATCTGTCACAGATCAATGGGTGTCTTCGTCCCGTCACCAGACCGAATCGTTTCATCAACACCGAGCACATTAACCAGCTAAGTTGCTTTCATGCTCAAAAACTTTCAGTTTTAAATTTTGTTCGGTTCGACCAAGCATTATACTTTTCGGCAAAAAGTTGTTTGTGACAATGTTCCTTGTCAAAACTTTTTTTGTGACGCGCATATTCAAATACCCCGTTTATTTGGGGGATCCCTTGATGGAGCTTTTCCTCTTGCATATGATTATACTTTTACGGCTTCGTTCCTTGTTCGTGTATTACGCCACAGTATGCACCATATTGACCAAACCGATTTGCAAGCTGGGTTGCCTCGCTCCTGTGTTTACCCCTACATTCCCGATTGTTCGATTAGGGAGTAAAGGGAGCACCTCTACGATTGTCACGACCGGGTCATCGGAGCTCTGACCTCAGACTGGGTGAAGCCGAAATCTAGCGCTCTTATTGTTTTCAATCATGGTCGGCACACAATGGAACTCATGAGTACAAAAAATATATTGCACGAGTCTCATAGTAATAATGAGCACCGAAGAAAGGTATCGGTGGGGTTACTATTTTCTTCGAAGATGCTTCTTACACTTCGTTAGTAATATAGCACAAGTTCCCTGAGCGCGCTTTGTTTGTTACAGCCTTATGGCCTGATTGCCTGGTCATCGGAAACACCGTCGATACTCTCGACAGGTGGAGTACATGACACTTTTTGGCCCCTGGCCGAAGAGGGAGAAGCCGACGGTCGGTTAAGACGCGTTTAAAGTTTTGGTGAACACAGATATGATATAAGTACTTCGGTACATACAATCATTATACATAAAAATCTTTTACCCAAGTCACTTGGGGGCTCTTAAAATTCATATGAGCTATTTTATAGTAAATGTGTTTTCTTCTTGGTCGTTACAAAGTCTTTTTCTACCGCTCCTTTTTCGACTCGAGTTTATGGTCAATAGCCGGATAGCCTATCTTATCTCTGAAAGCCGCTTGAGTTTAGTTTGCTAAACTGACCTTGGAGAAGTACTCCGCCTTTGGGATAAAGAGCTTGAAGCTGTAGGCTGACCCGCGTGAAGTCTTGAGATCGGATGTGTCATGTTAAAGCACGACAGAAGCACAATTTTTTTTTCCAATTTTCGGATTGGCACTGAACACTTGATCTTGTTCGGACGTCAAGTTTTTACTAACGTTTTTTGGTTTTCCAAGCTGATGGCACTTTTAAACTATTTGTGTGTTTTTAGCACAAGTCTCGCAGTGCAACACCAGACACCTTTAGAGATTCGGCAAAACCATTCTCGGATATTGCTATATATGCATTGGTTTTGAATTGTGTCTTCGGTCAATAGTTGGGTTGCCCGGCTCCTGCGCTTGCCTCCTAAGTTCCGCTTTGTTCGGCTAGGTGTGCAAAGGGAGAACCATTGTGATTGTGCTTCCAGCTCACATGGTTAAGCACCTCAGTGGAGAAAGCCAAAAACTAACTTTCATAATAAGCGTAAACTGGTCAGCGATCCGATGACTGTGATAAATGACGGGCCATTCATAACATTGGCCGAAGTGTTTACGGCTTGACCTCGACTGTCGCCGAACACTACCGGGGGCTAGTAACTGGCCTCCCAAAATAAATCCTCAATATTTTGCTCTTACATTAGAGCTGAGGTTTCATGATCATGCTTAGCATAAACAACCCAAAGAAAGGAACCGATAGCGGGACTATTTTCTTTGGAAGACATTTCTTATGTTAAACAGTAATATAACATATCTCTCTGCGTACCTTTGTTTATAAAACCGTATGGCCAGCTTGCCTTGTTTGTCGTAAATCTTTGCCCTCATAAAGGCTTTATAAGGTAGGACAAACACTCCTCGGCTACTAGCCGAGGAGGTGGAAGCCGATGGTCGGTCAACAAAATTTTGTACAATGCGGATCCGGGCATTAATGACGTAAAGTACTTAGATACATAGAGTCATTACACATAATTTGAGATTTTACTATGGATATCGATCCTTAATTCGGCCACCCGTGCCTGCATTAAGGCTCGGGGGCTACTGGGCTTCGGGCTTATTATTTACAAATGTTAAAGGGGCACATCGATCCCCTGATCCGGTGTTGCCACCCGACCAGTGTCTCAGGGGCTACTGCATTGCCTGTTCAATGCAGAAAATTTTAAGTGCAATACAGTTTCCGAGGAGATTTCGATCCTCAGGTTGGTCGACCGCACCAACCTGAGTCTCGAGGACTGAGCACACCGCTTTTTGTGTCCCGAAGTATTCTGCCGAGCTAGGACTTGATCCTCAGGCCGATTTTGCAAATCAACCTGAGTCTCAGCGGCTACTGGGATCAACGGTCTTACATCATCCTTCAGGTGCATCTCGGGTTTTAGAGCGATACACACCTTGGGGGCTACTGGCTATATATATCGGCAGAGAATAAATTGCACCGATCAAAAATATTGACAAAAAATCGACCCACAGTCGGGGTGGTGCACCACCTCGGAAGCAGTCCGGCATAAATCTCAGGCACGAGTGGCTGACTCCGTAGAGGGCATTTCCGGCATTAAGCTCGGCTAAACTCCTTCGACTTTTTTGAACCAAGGTGATATGACACACTACTAGGGAAAAGCTTATAGACAGAGGCTTACTAGTAGCGAGGGTTTATAACCCTCGCTACTGCTACTTACTAGTAGCACGGGTTTTTAACCCTCGCTACTACTAAGTTGATACTAGTAGCGCGGGTTTTTAACCCTCACTACGACTAAGCGGTCTCTACCGTGCCCTCCCGGGACATGCCGTAGTAGTAGTGAGGGGTACAAACCCGCGCTACTACTAAGTTGATAGTAGTAGCGTGGTTTTACACCCCTCGCTACTACTAAGTACGAGGTAGGTGAAATCCCCGTATCCTCAACCGAATGCCTCCTCTCTCCCTCACTTTCCCCCTCTCTCACTTTCCTCGTCTCTCCCTCATACTCCAGCAGTGGCCGCCGCCGGTACACTCTGCTTTCTTCGCCCCTCCCTCTCCAAGATCCCTTCGGTGGGCGGTCGCCGGAGCTCCTCGCCGCCGCCAAAATGCGGAAGCGCGACCACGGCATCCTCCTCCTCGCTGCCTTCATCGTCTTCTTCTTGCTCCAGGTCAGCCCTCCTCCCCCCTCTCCGATTCGATCCGGAATGCTGGCCGACCCATCCCCCTCCTCCTCTGGCAGCACGAGGGCGACTTCTTGTTCCGGAAGACATGGACCGCCTCCTGCCGCCACTCGTCGCCGACCTCAACGGCAACGGCCGCCGCGAGGTGTTGCTCCCCACGCACGATGCCAAGATGCAGGTCCTCCAGCTCCTGGCCCACGCCGGGCTGGCCTCCACGGCCGCCCTTGACGGCTTCCACAAGGCACGCGTCATGGACGAGATCTCCCTGCTCCCGGCCAACGTGCGTGCATCATGGGGTCGAGATTTTTTTTTGGTTTTTCAAATTAATAGTAGTAGCGCGGGTCACAGACACGCGCTACTACTAACACACGTACTAGTAGCACGGGATGCACCGTGCTACTACTACTAGTTAGCTGTAGCACCGTAGTATTGGCGCAGGCACCCGCGCTACTACTAGCTTTTAACCCGCGCTACTACTAGGCTCTTTCCTAGTAGTGACACCTCGGATGTAGTCCGGCATTGGAGCCCAGATACAGTCCGGCATTGGAGTTTGGACATAGTCCGGCATTGGAGCTCGGATACATTCCGGCGTTGGAGCTCGGAAAGCGGTCCGGCATTGGTGCTCGGCTGCAAAAGATACCTCGAATGCAGTCCGGTGTTGGAGCTCGGACGCAAGAGGACGCTGCCGCCCGGGAACAACTTCAAACCCGAGGTGTGGCATAAAAATAACAAGGCATTGATAAAGGCCGAAGACTTAAAGGGATCCACAGATACCCGACGTGTGAGATCTTCAGATTTAGCTCGGCAATCCTCAAGATAGAAGATGGGAAGATTTGTTGAACTAGTTTTCAAGACCGAAGACCGGAGACAAAGAATAGTTCGGAAGAATCGAGGAGCATCCCCAACTTGATGACTGGTTCAGGGGGCTACTGACGGTGTACTGGTCTAGGGGGTACTCACCACGTCGTCTCCCAGGCAGTTGATTGGGCCGAGGACCCCCATGGCCGTATACTCATGGGCCAGTTCGGACAGCTGCCACATACAAGAAAGATTCCACAAGACTTGGCGGTCAAGACAAGGACTCCTCCCCCACCGGCGTATTCGGCTAGGACTCTTGTTATCCTAGGCCTCTGGTGCATTATATAAACCAGGGCCAGGCTAGTCGATAGATATACAAACAATCATAATCATAGGCTAGCTTCTCGGGTTTAGCCTCTATGATCTTCTGGTAGATCAACACTTGTAATACTCATATCATCAAGATCAATCAAGCAGGAAGTAGGGTATTACCTCCATCGAGAGGGCCCGAACCTGGGTAAACATCGTGTCCCCTAACTCCTGTTACCATCGATCATGGATGCACAGTTCGGGACCGCCTACCCGAGATCCGCCGGTTTTGACACCGACAACCGCACCTTCACTTCACGGGTCTTGAATCCCGCCCCCGTACATAGAGATCACAGATGGAGGATGTCGGCCGCAACCGTAGAATAGGTTTAGGGTCGGGTTTCTTTTATTTTCTGTCCTATAAAAGTTCGAAATGTAATGAAAATCTGCCGTGTTTGCATTAATCTCGTCTGGTGTATATGAGCTTTCACAATAATATAGTATATTGTAGGAGTAGTAGTAAGATGCCCGTGCGTTGCACGGAAGATCAAGATCTTGTGGGGGAAAAGGATGAACGAGGGAAGGCCTTATCTGCAAATGTGGAGAGGAGTGCGGGTAAATTGTCATAGTTTCCTTCCTATCCGTTAGATATAGATCGGACGGCCTATATTGCAGGATGACAGGCACACCATCATCACCAACTCTGCTTTTTATTGAACCAAGACAAAGCTAACATGCGAAGTAAAATAAGAACATAGGGTCTATACATACACAATTTATCTTAGGCACTCCAATAGTACGTCCACTACACATTCACGCATTTCACATCTTTCTACATCTACGGGAACCTACGAAAGGGTTAACGTAAATTGCCTCTCTCTCTCTCCTCCCCTGATTTTCATGGTGGTGGGCCCCTCCCTCCCCCAATCTACAATCAACAACTCACACGTTTCACATTACGTTAATTACGTAACTGGGATTACATAGGTGTAGCATTACTCATCCTAAAAAACCCAACTAAGCCAACCTCCCAGCATATCGCGTTTGGCGCATGGCCGGGTCATGCTGGGAGAAACCCAGCCATGCGCCAAACTCCCCCCCCCCCCCCCGCGGAAATCCACCCCCCAACCCCCCCCCCAAATCCTAGATTCAAACGCCCTTCGGCCAACAAGCCAATAATATTCCCCAAACCCCTCCCCCTCCACTCCATTCGCTCTGCCAAAGCCGCCCTCCCCGCCGCGCCGATACGTCGACGACGCGGTTCATTGAGGGGATGCATGACGATCCTCTCTCTCCCACAGTACGCTCTTGTAGACTGTCGTCCTCTAGCTGCGCCGCCACCGTTGTGATGTTCTTGTGGAGGCGCACGGTGGTCAGCGCCGCCATCACTGGAGACGTTCGTGTGGAGACGCACGACGGTCAGCTTCTCCCGTGGTATGCGCATTGTAGACTGAGGCCCCATGCATGTCGGTGTAGCACTGAATGTTAGCTGATAGACGCTGTTAATCTCACTGTTTGCCGAAGTAGTTTACACTCAATATTCTCTGCTTAAGAAGCTTCCTTACCCTGTTCTACACTCAATATGCTTAGCTGAGATGGCATGCCAAGGCCAATTAGTTGCTAAAATATCCTGCCATATATTTATTGTGACATAGATTGCCATGGTCCAGTAGCCAATATATTATGTGCAATAGATCTACACCTTTTTATACTCGACCTTTGTTGCTGCGATGGCCTTCGATAGTTCGATGGCTGTGTGCTCGGCCTCATTGAGTGCCGAAACAACCTGCCATAATTTAGCACTCAAATATGTTTGCTATATTAGCTTTACATATATTTCGTTACTTAGATCTGCTCGTCCAAATATCTTTCCATAACTTTAGACATAGACCTAGGTATTTTTTCTAGACTTCATAAAAAAGCATATATGTTTTTCCTGTAATATCTAGTAGAAGAACTAATTTGTATGTCTAACAGATGGACAAGACTTGGATAACTTATGCTTGAAGATTCTCCGCTTCATATGTCGAGGGGGTTGAAAACTTCATGAACTTTATCAGAGCAGAGTACGGTGGTCCGAAATCAGATGTGCTCTGCCCATGTAGCAGTTGTATGAATTCAGTTACAAGACCCCATTCAACTATGCAAAATCATCTACACTTGTATGGGATGTCGGTCACATATACTAGGTGGGTTCATCATGGTGAAGCTGTGAACGTCAATGTTATTGACTATGTGGAAGCAGCAGATCACCATCTTGATCTTCCTGATGCTCAGGTGGAAGAGGAGGAGGAGGAGGTGGTGGCGGAGCCAGTGAGATTGACCAACATTTAAACAATGCTACGAAATGCTCGTGCATTCCGTGAAATTTCACCTGCAGAAGAAAAATAGTGGGCCCGCATGTTGGAACAATGCAACATGGCTGTCACCCTAGGAAATAAGCTGTCAGTATTCTCAGCTATGGTCACCTTTCTTCAGGTGAAGACATCTGAGCGGATGACCAACAAATCATTCGATGCGATGTTGGCTTCTTTCCACAAAGCTTTCCCAGATGCGTCTGAGATGCCTCACACCTACAGTAAAATGAAGAATTTTCTTCGTGTAGTTGGAATTGGATATGATATGATCCATGTTTGTAAGAATAATTGTGTTCTGTTCCGGAAGGATTATGCCAACTTAAGTGAATGCCCGAAATGCAAATCATCAAGATGGAAAGATGGTGATGCTGTGAAGAGGATTCCTCATAATGTTCTGAGACATTTTCCAATTACACCAAGATTGCAGAGGTTGTTTCATGATGCTGAAACAAGAGAGGATGTACTGTGGCATTCTAGGAACCAGGAGTACAGAGATCAGAATGTAATGAGCCATCCATCACATGGTAGTGAGTGGAAAAGCTTCAATCAGAAACACAAAAAGTTTGCTGCTGCCTCGAGAAACATTAGACTTGGCTTAGCTTCAGACGGATTTAACCCATTTGGCCACCAGAGCGCCACATATAGCATGTGGCCAGCGATTGTTATCCCTTACAACATGCCTCCAAATGTTTGCGCCAAAGAATCAAACTACATGATGGCCTTGCTCATCCCAGGTCCAAAAAGTCCAGGAAAGGATTTTGATTTGTTCATGGAGCCTCTTGTGGAGGAACATCAACGGCTATGGAGGGGTGTTCTCACTCGAGACCTATATAGCAGCCCACCAGCTGATTTCTTTCTGCATGTTGTTATAATTTGGTGCATCCATGATTATCCAGCTTTGGGCACTATGTCAGGGCGAACAACACATGGTTACGATGCATGTGTTCGCTATGACAGGAATCCGCTATCATACGCAATACTTAGCAAGATATGTTACATTAGACACCGATGTTTCCTTGCCAAGGACAAGCCGCATCCTAGAAAATACTGAAGACATGTGTTCAATGCAAAGCATGAAAACCGTGATGCGCCAAAGAGGCTCACCACTGATGAGTTACAAGTGGAATTAGAGAAGGTCAGGCATATTACACTAGGAAACCATCCTGGTAATGGTAGCAGCGGAAAAGGAAGCGTGGCAGGGCAGAAGAGAGATTATTGTTTACCCACAGGTCCACTTTGTGGGACTTGGAGTATTGGAAAGATTTGGATCTGCGGCATAATCTTGATGTGATGCACATCGAGAAAAATATATGTGACAGCATTATCGGCACACTTCTTAATATTGAAGGCAAGATGAAACATACCTTAAAATCTAGGATTGATTTGACACACCTGGGTATCAAACAAGATTTGCAGGTGCAATATGAAGGTAAACCACGGGATATGGCACCAGCTGTGTATGTCTTGGACAAGGTAAAAAGAAAAGAATTCTGCAAGGTCCTGTCACATGTGAGATTCCCACATGGATTTGCTTCCAACCCTAAAAGGAGAGTCAGTGCACATGGAAACAAGGTACAAGGGTTGAAAAATCATGACTGCCACGTCCTACTTCAAAGGGTTTTACCTGTTATCCTTAGAGGATTGGGCCGCCCTGACTTATACAGAGCAGTTGCAGAGTTGGGACAATTCTTGAGGGAACTCTGCAGTAGAAATATCAGGATAGATGCTTTGGAGAGTCTTAGAGACAAGATACCAACTATCCTATGCGACCTTGAGAAGATATATCCTCCAGCCTTCTTTGATGTGATGGTGCATTTGACTATTCATCTACCTGATGAGGCACTACTTAGAGGTCCAGTACAGTATGGCTGGATGTACCCTATTGAAAGGCGGCTAGGCACTTTCAAGGGCTATGTTAGGAACAGAGCTATACTCGAGTGTTCCATTGCAGAGGCCTACATTGCTACATAAGCATTGACATTCTGCTCAAAATACATTGAAACAGCTGATCAGCATAGCAAAGAGGTGGGTGAAGACAATCTCGGGCTCAATGTTTTCGATTATTCTGTTCGAGTTACCGGGAAGAGTCGATAAGAGGACAAACCTAAAGATTTGGACAAAATGGTTTGGTATGTGTTGAATAACTGTCCTGAGATACTACCTTATATCAAGTAAGTGCTAAGTACTGAAACTTATACATCATAATCTACTAAACTTGCAGCACATTCTTATATATTTAGATGATTGATGCGATCACTATGTTGTGCAGCATCTACAAAATCCAAGAAATCCAAGAAACATTGACAAACTGGTTATGGCAGAATTTGCGAAATGGTTGAAGAGCCACGTAAGCTTTTGAATTGCACTGTTAGTTTTTTAATATATTGAGTACATAAGATGATTAGTTGTCTATTTTCTAACCATAGGTTAAGAAGATGCGGGAGGATGGGCAGGCAGTTGATGATGCCCTTTACTCCCTAGCAATGGGTCTTGATACTTGGGTAAAACATTATGAATCTTGCGTTGTTGGAGATGTGCGCTACAACACCCTTGCACGAGACGAAGGCAGGAAGACCCAAAATACTGCCATCATGAGCACGGATACGTATGACAAAGAGACAACTGAAATGTATGCTAACATAACAGACATTGTTCAGTTGTAGTCTATCTCCAGTTTCGAGGATCATCGGTGTGTGGTTCTGTTGTGCTGTCGTTGTTATAATCTTTTTTCTAGGATCGTAAAACCCAGAGCTGATGATTATTTCAAATCCATCAATGTCAAGGCGGAGTACCAGACCAACGAGCCTTTTATTTTGGCAAATCAAGCAACACATATATTTTCCTTGGAAGACACATTTGCACATAGCGATGACTGGAGAGTATTGCAAAGGTTTGAGCAGAGGAATTCGTTTAATGAAGTTGCACAACAAGATGAAGCTTACACTGCTCCTGATGTACAAGATAACACAGATGTTCCTAATATCTTTGAGAACCATCACGTCAATGACATCGGCGAAAATATTGCATGTCGTGCTGTGGACATACAAGAGTTGATCAAGAAAAGGCCAACATTCGAGGACGTTGAGGACGAAGAAGAAGATGTCACCGTGGGGAATTACGATTCAGACTGATACACATGGCGAAGATGTTGACGCTGCTGCTGCGGATGATGATTACATTGCTTTTGTCGTATTTGCTTGTCAGAAGACGTTTTTTATCTACTATGTGAAATTGTGTTTGCTATGACAACTGAAACCTGATGAACATGTTTTTTTAGTATTTTCCTATGAGAACATCACTTGTTATATATGCTGATTTGTGTTTGCTGATTGTATGGCGACTAAAACATGATGACATTGTTGTTTAGTTGTACTCATATTTTGCTGTGAAACTTGAATTAGATGACATAGTTTGTTGTTGGACTGCAATTTGCTCGACGTCTTCGAATGAGAACAAAGCTGACCCGACATGGCCTCTCCTAATTTATTTATTTATTACCAAAAGGGACTCTGATATTTATTTATTTATGAGCAAAAGGGGATACCGCCGGATTTCCGTTAATAGAAATCATTAAATGTTCACAACACTACGCCCAGCCTGCTACACAGGTTTCATTCATTACTAGTTTCAACAAAGTGCTCATGTCATAGCCAGTGAATACATCACGAGTGCTACATATACTGCAAATAAAGAGACAATCATCTTACAGAGCACATCAATTTTGCCCATTATCTTCACAAGCTCTTTCATATCCTCATTGCTGTCAAGGCTGTTCAGCAGCTGTTGCTTGGCCATGATCAGAGGAACTGCATCTTTAACCTTCTTCTCTGGATCTTCCTCTTCTGCCGTTCCTTCAGTTACTTGTCCAACAGCCCAACCTCCTGGTATTGGGATTCCTCGGCTAACCAAATAAACAGCGTAGTTGCACTCCCCCACATCAGCAACTTCCCAGAAATACAAATCACACGAATCTTCCCTTTTCTGCACGAATCAAATTGGAAGATCATCAACCAAACTATTAAAAAATCAGCAACTGAAAGCAGCAGAACAACACTTAAACATATTATTACCCCATGATTCGGGCATTTGTAGAAGACTCGGCCAGGGTTGAGGATTGTGGTTGAGACGCGACAGATGGCTCTACGTGATTTGCAGCAGTGGCACCACACCAACAACAGCGGGTTGCGATGAGCAACCGACTGCGGTGCGCGTGCCGGCGGGGGTGTGATGAGACCCACAGGAGATGGTACGGGTGGCGACTTGGCGCATATCTGGTTGTTGCCTGCTGAAGAACAGGTAGACAAGCAGCCAGCGGACATGGTTGCTGCGGCCAGAGCTTCTGATGCTAGGCAGAGTAAGTAGAGAAGAGGAGAAGCGAACGTTGGATATGTCAGTTTCATTACTTGGAGAGTAGCCTAGCACCATATATAGTCATAGTCTAGGTTTGGATTCGAACCAGCTACAGGAGCATGTCTCTCTTTTTTCTAAAACTCAGCAACGTCTCTTTACTGGTACACTAGCTTGTTCTGTACGCCTTCTCAAGTCTTTGATTCCTCCAGCTGACATCTGGGACCCACCGGAAGGGCCTCTCTATTTTGTGAAAAAAAATGTGCCCCTCGCTGACAGGTCGGACCTACCAGCTATCTTCGCATGCAAGGAAGTGCCTCCTTACTATGCACAAAAAAATGAATACTCCCCCTGCCAGTTGGAACC
Organism: Triticum urartu; assembly: GCF_003073215.2. Lineage (NCBI taxonomy): Eukaryota > Viridiplantae > Streptophyta > Magnoliopsida > Poales > Poaceae > Triticum > Triticum urartu. The sequence continues at coordinate 574,779,457 of NC_053028.1, forward strand.
CAGCATAGTGGGAGGCTAACTTGTGGGCCTAACAAGTTGACGGGGAAGGAGGGCTTTGTCAACTAAGTCAATATGAACGATTCTAGCTCTAGTTACCATACGATGTTCATCCAACGGCTGTAGTGCTCCTTCAACCTCTGGTCTTCTTGCTCCAGCCGCCCAAACCAGCGCCGGTCGTGCCACATGCTCCTGCCTCCCGTGGCCGGCTGCGATGCCGTGGAGGCCTCACTGCCCCCTACTACTCCCACCGCTGGCCAGACCATCCCTCTACACACCCATACCTCATGTTATTTTGCGGCAACGGCAGCCTCACACCGCAGCCGAACCAGTGAACCCTCGTACTCCTCTCCACATGGGCATCCACTACCGCGTCTTCCCCGACTCCACGTCGTCCCCTTCCTAGGCCTCGCCGTCGTCCACCGCATTGGTGCTCTCGACGTAGTGTGGTCAACAACCGTGTTCCATCGGAAGAGTACTGTTCATGGAGAGGCTAACAGCTGGGTCCACGGCCGCAGCTGGGTCCACAACCACAACCCAGTTTATTGTGATTTTCCAAGTAAGTCGCTTTGTTAGGCCTGTTGGGCTGCAAATCTTTCAATACGAGGAGAGCTTCATTCGGCTGGCCGAGAAAATGGCCTATCACTAATGAGAAATGGGATGTACATTTTTAAAACACATCAAACCGGCAATTAGTTTCAAAATTATTTTTTTTCATTTCGAGAATTTAAATTGCATTGATTTTTATGTGTGGACAATTTGTTGGATTCTGTATTGATATACATTTATTTTTAAAATCAGTTTGAATGTGACTCAAAATTTCAGGATTAAAAACAGTTCGGACTGCACTGAAATATGCAAAATAATAGTAGATGGGTTGTATGCTATTTTCCATAGATTTGAGGCTTTCCTAAAAAAAGGTTGACGCACAAGTAGTGACTGTTGGATGTCCATCCAACGACCATCGTGATTCTTCAATCTCCGCTCTTCCTACTCCAGCCGTTCAAACAAGCGCCGATGGGACTGCCTGCTCCCTCCTCCCCGTGGCCGGCTGTGCTGCCGCGCAGGCCTCACCGCCCCATCGTACTCCCATCGCTAGCCTAGCCATCCCTCTACTCGCCCACACCTGCTGTTATTCTCCGGCGGCGGCAGACGAACCCGTAAACCCTCGTACAGTCGTACTCCCCTCTACGTGGGAAACAACTGCCGAGTCTTTCCTGGCTCCGTGTCATTCCCTTCCTAGGCCTCGCCGTCGTCCACCGCCCTGGTGCTCTTAGCGCGGCCTGGTCAATGTGGTCAACGACCGACATGCATCTGAAGTGGACTGTATGTGGAGAGGCTGACAGCTGGGTCCACGGCCGCACATAAGGAAATGCCTCCTTATAATGCGCAAAATAATGATTCCTCCTTATTATGCCTTTGTATTTCGTGAAAAAATGTTACCGCCGCTGACGGCTCGGACCCACCAGCTATATCTTCGCACGCAAGGAAGTGCCTCCTTCTTACGCACAAAAAAATGAATACTCCCCCTGCTACTTGGGACCTAGTATAGTGGGAGGCTGACTCGTGGGCCTACTAAGTTGACGGGGATGGAGGGCTTTGTCAACTTAGTAAATATGCACGATTCTAGCTCCAGTGACCGTATGATGTCCATCCAACGCAGTACTGCTTCTTCAACCTATGGTCTTCTTGCTCCAGCCGCCCAAACCAGCGTCGGTCGTGCCTCGTGCTCCTGCCTCCCGTGGCCGGCTGCGATGCCGTGGAGGCCTCACCGCCCCCTACTACTCCCACTACTGGCCAGGCCATCCCTCTACTCACCCACACCCCCCTGTTATTCTGCGGCGACGACATCCTCACACCACAGCAAACCAGTGAACACTCGTACTCCTCTCCGCGCGGGCTTCCACTATCGCGTCTTCCCCGGCTCTACGTCGTCCCTTCCTAGGCCTCGTCGTCGTCCACTGCCCTGGTGCTCTCGGCGCGGCGTGGTTAACGTGGTCAAGGAACGACTTCCATCAGAAGAGTACTGTACGTGGAGAGGCTGACTGTTGGGTCCATGGCGGCCGCAAGGAAGTGCCTTCTTATTATGCGCAAATTAATTATTCCTCCACCTGACAGCAGGGACCCACCGGACGGGCCATCGTATTTTGCGAAAAAATGTTTCCCCCTGACTGCTGGGACCCACCAACTACATCTTCACACGCAAGGAAGTGCCTCCTTATTACGCACAAAAAAATGAATACTCCCCTACTAGCTGGGACCCAGTATAGTGGCAGGCTGACTTGTGGGCCTACTAAGTTGACATGGACGGAGGGCTTTGTCAACTTAGTCAATATGCGCGATTCTAGCTCCAGTGATCGTACGATGTCCATTGAACGACCGTAGTGCTTCTTCAACCTCTGGTCTTCTTGCTCCAGCCGCCCAAACCAGCGCCGGTGGTGCCTCGTGCTCTTGCCTCCCGTGGCCGGCTACGATGCGGCGGAGGCCTCACTACCCCCTACTACTCCCACCGCTGGCCAAACCATCCCTCTACTCACCCACACCCCCTGTTATTCTGCGGTGACGGCAGCCTCACACCGCAGAGAACTAGTGAACCCTCATACTCCTCTATGCGTGGGCATCCACTACCGCGTCTTCCCCGGCTCCGCATCGTCCCCTTCCTAGGCCTCGCCATCGTCCACCGTCTTGACGCTCTCGGTGCGGCGTGGTCAAGGAACGGCTTCCATCGGACGTGGACTGTATGTGGAGAGGCTGGCAGCTGGGTCCACGGTCGCAGCAAGGAAGTGCCTCCTTATTACGTGGAAAATAATCATTCCTCCACCTGACAGTAGGGACCCATAGGACGGGCAACTATATTTCGCGAAACAAACGTTTCCCCCTGACTGCTGGGACCTACAAGCTACATCTTCGCACGCAAGGAAGTGCGTCCGGGCCAAAAAAATGATTCGCCCTCCTGACTGCTGGGACCCACCAGCTACATCTTCGCACGCAAGGAAGTGCCTGACAGTCGGGACCCACCTGGTCAAAGCGTATGTAGCGTTGTCATTCTAGTCACGAATGTGTACATACATACTGGTCGATGTAGAGGCGCGCGCGTGTCGTAGTAGAGGCCCGCACGTAGCATGTACACGTATGTATAGCGGCCAGTGTGCAAGAAAGAAAATACGGGCACGTACGTACATACGGGCGGGGTCTCGAATGCCTACTCGCGCATATGTACAGGCAGGGCTAGTGTACATGGCTGGGTCGGAACGGAGAAACTGCATCGTCGTCGTGTTCATGGGGAGCCAACCGGCCGGGTCGGAACAGAATGCGTCGTCGTGTTCATCGGGAGGGCTTGGATGAAACAGCCGATGGAAACAAGGCCTGGCGTACCGCACAACGGAGGAGACAGCCTTGTGTTCGACCGGCGGCCACGTTCGAAACGGGATCCTGTTCATTGGGAGGGGTCTGGCATACCGCAAAACGGAGGAAACAGACCTCCTACGGTCGAAATGGGGGTCCTGTTCATTAGGAGGGGTGTGGCGTACCGCAAAACGGAGGAAACGGACTTGTGTTGGAGCGCTACGGTCGAAGCGGGGGTCCTGTTCATCGGGAGGGGTGTGGCGTACTGCAAAACGGGACTCCACGGGATACTGTTCAACTCCATCGTCGACCCCCTCCAGCCTCCACGGGCTACTGTTCATCCACCGTCGAGCTCCTCCAGCCTCCACCTGCGATGTTCATCCACGGGCTCCTTTTCATATCCAGCCTCCACCACACGCTACTCCACCGGCTACTGTTCAACCAGCCCTCTCCATGGGCTCCTATTCAACCACCCCTCCATGGGCTACTGTTCATCCAGCCCTCCACTATCTACTGTCCATCCAGCCCTCCACAGGGTGGTCGTATTCATCCAGCCCTCCACGGGGTCCTGTTCATCCAGCCCGAACTGGCTCGATCGATCGGGGTCCTGTTCATCTAGAGGCAACACCACGGGGTCCTGTTCATCCACCCCCACCGGGAACTGTTCATCCAACCCCCCAGCAATGTTCACTGTTCATCCAAAGGCAGCATCGATCGGCTTCAATTAGCAGCAGTAGCGAAGGAATCACTCGATCGGGTTCAGTTAACAGCCATCGATCGATCGCTCGGGTTTAGTAACGCGTAGCGTGCAGTGCAATCGCTCGGGTTCAGTTAGAGCCCAGAGCCTCGCACCCACGCGTGTGCGTGTACGAGAGAAACGCGCAAACCTCCATGCATTGCTCGGCCCCAACCACCCACCGTAACCGGGAACACCCCGATATTTTCCTCGCCCTCGCTTCTACCATGGTTTTTTTCGTCATGGACGGCCCAAAGAATGTCATGCAGCTGCATCTTTGGCCTGCCCAGGACGAAAAGCCCATTTTCTGTCTTGATTTTTTGTCATAGAAGTAGGAGCCCACCACATCTATGATGATACCGGGTTTTGTCACAATTATCGTCATAGAAGTGTCATAAGTATGACAGAAAAAAAATTCGGTCGGCCCAAAATGTCACGGATGTGTCTTTTTTTTGTAGTGCAACTCGTGTCTATGGTTAGGAAACATAACCATCTTTGACCTACGAGCTAGTCAAGTAGAGGCATACTAGTGACACTCTATTTGTCTATGTATTCACACATGTATTATGTTTCTGGTTAATACAATTCTAGCATGAATAGTAAACATTTATCATGAAATAAGGAAATAAATAATAACTTTTTTATTGCCTCTAGAGCATATTTCTTCACCGCCAACGCATCGAGTCCAATGACCGAGACTACAAGCCACCAAGTGCAACTAGAGAGATGCTGCAGTAGGGAGGAGATCCACCGGCACCTCACTGTCGGTGTCAAAACCAGCGGATCTCGGGTAGGGGGTCCCGAACTGTGCGTCTAAGGTTGATAGTAACAGGATATAGGGAACACAATGTTTTACCCAGGTTCGTGCCCTCTTGATGGAGGTAATACCCTACGTCCTGCTTGATTGATCTTGATGAGTATATGGATTACAAGAGTTGATCTACCACGAGATCGTTGTGGCTTAACCCGAGAAGTCTAGTCTATATGATTGTGATTGTCCTCTACGGATTAAACCCTCCGGTTTATATAGACACCTGAGGGGCCTAGGGTTGTACAAAGTCGGTTACAGAGAAAGGAAATAATACATCTGGATGCCTAGCTTGCCTTACACGCAAAGAAGAGACCCATCTGGACACGGGAGGAAGTCTTCTATCTTGTATCTTCATGGCCCAACAGTCCGGCCCATATCACACAGGTCGGTCGCCTGAGGACCCCCTTAATCCAGGACTCCCTTAGTAGCCCCTGAACCAGGCTTCAATGACGAGGTGTCCGGCGCGCAGATTGTCTTTGGCCCTGCGAGGCGGGTTCCTCCTCCGAATATTTCAAAATAGTCCCTGAACACAGAGAACGTGTTCGGCTCTGCAAAAAAGGCTCCATAAAGAGTATAATATTTAACAAGTCCCATCTACTGGCATTTTTGAAGTGAGACGCCATGTCTCTGCCCGGTCATTATTTCAAACCGTTTTTTAGCCTCCCGTTCCATGTTTTGAGATGCGGTTTTCATTTGCACGTCTTGTCAAAGAAGAGATCGTGTGCCCTTATTGCGGGATTCTCATCAATACGGGCGTGGGTAATCCAACCGTGCCGCGTGCACGGCCCTTGGAGAATAAGCGAGTTTTAAGGCGAGTGGGGAGGCGCTTGATATTCACTGCCTTTATAAAGAGATAAGGATTCCCCTCTTTCACCCACGCCTCCCTTCTCTCTGCCCATCCAATCTCGAGCTCTAGTGCCCAAGCTCCCATCTTCTCCGCCTCAAAAAAGCACTCCAGCCATGCCCGGATCCGGAGCGCAGGGCAAGTGGATGGCCTCCTTCGTCAAAGAGAAGGACATTACGAAGCTCCGGGAGGCGTGGTACTTGGCCCCGGAAATCTCCCACCAGCTTCCAGCCAAGGGGCATATCGTCCCCACCCCCGAGTCTCATGAGACGGTGGTATTCTTCCCTCACTTCGTCCGCGGGATGGGATTTCCTCTCTACCCATTCGTCCGCGGACTCATGTTTTACTATGGGCTAGATTTCCATGATCTGGCCCCAAATTCATTGCTCAACATTTCGGCATTCCTTGTCTTGTGTGAGGCCTTCCTCCACATCCCACCTCACTTCGGCCTATGGCTGAAGACCTTCAATGTGAAGCCGAAGGTGTTGGGCGGTCAACACCCATAGTGCGGAGGCGCCATGGTGAGCAAGATGTCCAACGTCCCATGGCCCAAAGGTACCTTTGTGGAGACCGTCAAGGGGTGGCAGAAGCAGTGGTTCTATGTCACAGAGCCCCGTGACACTACCTAGGCCGCAACTCCCGAATTCAAATCTGAGGTCCTAATGCGGCTTACCTCCTGGCAAGAGAAGGGCCTAGACTAGGCATCGTCCGACGAGCTGGTTGCGCTGCAAATGCGCATCAAGAGCATGGTGGACAAGAATATCAAGCTCGTCAATGTGATCCAGGCAATGCTTTTCTGCCGGATACTTCCTTGCCAGAGGTGGACTTGCAATTTATGGGAGTTCGATCCGGCCAAGCACCAGACCCTTCAACATTTCTTTGGCAGTACTCACGAAGACATCTGGGGGTGCTTTTTAAGGCCAATGAAACGTGGACGAAGACGACCGAGGACCGTGGGTACAACATGGCCCATCCCGCCAGTCCGGTAAATTTTCTATATTTTGAGATGTATCCTTCACCTATATATTCAAGGAAGACGTCTAAGCTTCCCTATCTATCTTTCTAGGTCTGGACAAAGATGGTGGAGCAGATCCAATGTCCGGCTCCGCTGCCCGAAGACCCAGCAATCCCACTTCTAACGAAGATGCTGGTTCCTGCACCTTACCAGGCACCGGAAAAGAGGGGAAAGAAGAAGGCCAAGGAGACCCGAAGTGGCCTCCGCCGCAAAGGCACATCAGACGTGACGTCCGAAGACGCCGAAACCCATTCCTCCCCCGCGGTCGAAGACGACGAGGAGGAGGAGGAATAAGAGGAGGAAAGCAACTCGGGGAGGAAGAAAAGGCCAGCCTCCACGGATCTGGAGGCAGAGGCACCCAAGAAGGGGAGGGTCCCCATCGCGGACAACTCCGCGTTGGGTACGGATAGCAGCTCCGAGTAGCGCCCCAGGGAGAAGCCCCTGGCCGAATCCTAAGTACTCAAAAGCACCTATGAACACATATATGCACCTTCTTTATTTCATGGATTTAATGTGTCGAATCATGCGTTGCAGTCCGGCTCACGCCGGCCCTGAGTGATCCTCATCTTCGGGGAACTCGCTTGATCCAAAGGTGATGGACAACGGGTCACTTCCGGAGCCTTCTCTCCCAAAGCCACGGACGACGCCGAGGTGTTGTCCTGAAGGACCTTCCCAGGCCAAGGAGAGGAACAAGAGGCCGTCAGGGCAGCGCCAGAAGGTGAGACCTCGGCTGCCGGACACATGGGGGAGCAAATCTCCCTAGAGACTGGCGATGGGGGCCATGTCTAATTCGGCCCCCAACCGAACACTATTCCGGAGGCCCATACAGCTCCAAAAGCAGGCAGCCTGCACCAGCCTTCTGAGAGTGGACTGACCGAAGCCTGCACCAGCCTTCTGACGGGCTTTGAGGTATGCGATGTAATTTATGCAAAAAAGAATATCATAGTCCAGACGGTAGCCCCTGAGACACTGTCCGGTGTTCAAAAAGAGAAGCCGGACAGAGGATCAAATAATTTTCGCAGGAGACTAACCAATATATTTCTGTATGAATAAGAAGGCGTTCATGCTGGCTGTGACCTCTCATTCTATCAAAGTCTCATTCTGACGCAGCGGAATTCTTCCGAGCCGAGGAGGGGAGCTCGACGGAGAACCTGTTCTAGTCACAATACCTTGCGCCAGAACATCCCGTGCCCTTTAGCGATCAACTGAAACAACTGATCGAACTGCATAGGGTGGCTGAACTGGCCATGAAGGATTTGATAATCCGGCTATGGCCTACTGACGCCCTGCCCAGCAACTACTTCGGACTTGTGAAGCCGCTGGTCAATGCCTGCCCTTGGCTCGATGCCATCAAGCGGCTAGTCTGCATTGAGGCTGCGGGGATGGCCTTCGCCCACGTCAAGGTGCAGTGGGCGAAGATGCATGTCGTGAAGCTTTCAACCAAGGGACCTCCCGTGGGCAAGGAGCACCGCACGCCTGTGCGGTATTTTGAGAATGTCCTGAAGGGATCCCACATTGTAGAGGGCCAGTGTTCGAAAGACGTTATCTTTGAATGAATACATTCATGTTATCCCATCCTGTATTATGTAAACAAGGACGATATGTAATATAATGCCTGGTGTTTATTTAAAATTTTACCTCCTGTGCGGCCGTTTTATTAAATCTGAGAGTTGGCCAGTCGTCGGCTTTAACCCCCACGTAGGTAGTACGGGGGTGTTCGGGTTGGAACCTAAACACTCTTGATCCAAGATTTTGGTCCTTGAAGGAGGTGTTTAGCGCAGCGAACCAGGCAATCGGACTATGTGGCTTTATCACCCTCACTTAGCCATAGGAGTTTGACAATAGAAATGTAGGTGCAGCCCATGGTTGGCATTTGTTAATATGGACTAGGGTGCTATAGACACCTGATCTGGTGGATTCCAATCCGTCGCATAATGCGGGAAAAAAATCACAAGAGATTTTAACCTCCGAACCGCATCATGGCAGTCAGTTTTCGGCTTTCTCTACGGAGGTGCTCATCCGGATAAACTAGGACACAATCGCAGTAGTTCTCCCTTTACTACCCTAGCCGATAGGATGGAACGTAAGGTAACAAGCACAGGAGTAGGGCAACCAACTATTGACCAAAGACATGATTCGGATCTGATGCATATAATGCTAAATTCGGGGTGCCGAACTATACTATAAAAATTGTTTAGACTTATTGTCGTAGCATGGGGCGCAATGAAGCCCCTGGCAAATTAAGGCATACCAAAGTGTACGGATGCAATCGATAAGAATAGCGAAATAAAATGAAGTAGAAAGCCAGTGCCACTTGAGTTGGGCCGCAAACTATTTTCATTATAATCTGTTTAATACGTCAAAGCGTATTTGTTCAAATAGTGCGATAAGCAACGGGGCTATTTAACATGCTGAGACCAAGGGGGAGCTTCACGCGGGTCCTGAAAATAGGTAGAGTGATCGTCAAGAAGACCACCTAGAGATTCCCCCACACCTTTATGCTACTTGCCACCTTGGCATATCCATCATTCGAAAGGATCGATGATCAGGCCGTCGAGAGGGACCTGTGGAGAAGAAACCTGAAAAGGATAAAAAGGAAAGGGAAATATGTGTGTCCGGGGGGGTCGAGCTGTATTATGGACCACAATCAAGTTACGCCTCCGTGTTTGCCCATGGTATTTTGAGTGTGTAGTTATGTACGTGTGGTACATATGCCACTATGTGTTCAGGACTGAGACGGAGGCCGAATTTCTAGTCGAACTCTTGAAGAGCTGGAATGCCCTACTGCGGAGTAGTCCGGACTCGTTTGACAGTGTCTGGGAGCTTGGCTGCCAAATTAAAATTCTGCTTGATAAGGCCGCTCTGTACTTCCGCTAGTAGGGCCGCGGTGTGCTCCTCGGTACGGAGGGAGCGTTCCGTGTTTCCATTGACTGTTATGACACCGCATGGTCCGGGAATCTTGAGTTTGAGATAATCATAGTGTGGCACCGCACTGAATCAAGCAAATGCGGTTCGTCCGAGCAGTGCGTGATAGCCGCTGCGAAAAGGGACGATATCGAAGATCAAGTCTTCGCTTTGGAAGTTGTCCAGGGATCCGAAGATGACTTCCAATCTGATTGAGGCTGTGCAGCGGGCCTCTACGCCTGGTATTACTCCTCTAAAGGTAGTTTTTGTGGGCTTGATCCTTGATGGATCGATGCCCATCCCGCGGACTGTGTCCTGATATAGCAGGTTGACGCTGCTGCCATCGTCCATGAGGACGCGCGTAAGGTGGAATCCATCAATGATTGGGTCGAGGACTAATGCGGATGAGCCGCCATGACGGATACTGGTCGGATGATCCCTGCGATCGAAGGTGATCAGATAGGACGGATACTGGTCGGATAATCACATAGCGATGTGAACTAGATTATTGACTCTAGTAAACCCATTGGGTATTAGTCACATGGAGATGTGAACTAATCACATAAAGATGTGAACTAGATTATTGACTCTAGTGCAAGTGGAAGACTGAAGGAAATATGCCCTAGAGGCAATAATAAAGTTATTATTTATTTCCTTATATCATGATAAAGGTTTATTACTCATGCTAGAATTGTATTAACCGTAAACTTAGTACATGTGTGAATACATAGACAAACAAAGTGTCACTAGTATGCCTCTACTTGACTAGCTCATTGAATCAAAGATGGTTAAGTTTCCTAGCCATAGACATGGGTTGTCATTTGACTAACGGGATCACATCATTAGAGAATGATACGATTGACTTGACCCATTCCATTAGCTTAGCACTTGATCGTTTTAGTTTACTGCTATTGCTTTCTTCATGACTTATACATGTTCCTATGACTATGAGATTATGCAACTCTCGGTTACCAGAGGAACACTATGTGTGCTACCAGACGTCACAACATAACTGGGTGATTATAAAGGTGCTCTACAGGTGTCTCCGATGGTACTTGTTGAGTTGGCATAGATCAAGATTAGGATTTATCACTCCGATTGTCGGAGAGGTATATCTGGGCCCTCTCGGTAATGCACATCACTATAAGCCTTGCAAGCAATGCAACTAATGAGTTAGTTGTGGGATGATGCATTATGAAACGAGTAAATAGACATGCTGGTAACGAGATTGAGCTAGGTATTGAGATACCGACGATCGAATCTCCGGCAAATAACATACCTATGACATAGGGAACACCGTATGTTGTTATGCAGTTTGACCGATAGAGATCTTCATAGAATATGTAGGAGACAATATGAACATCCAGGTTCCGATATTGGTTATTGACCGGAGACATGTCTCTGTTATGTCTACATAGTTTTCGAACCCGTAGGGTCCACACGCTTAACATTCGGTGACGATCGGTATTATGAGTTTATGTGTTTTGATGTACCGAAGGTAGTTCAGAGTCCCGGATGAGATCGGGTATATGACAAGGAGTCTCGAAATGGTCGAGACGTAAATATCGATATATTGGACGACTATATTCGGACATCATAAAGGTTCCGAGTGATTCAGGTATTTTTCAGAGTACCGGAGAGTTATGGGAATTCGCCAGGAAGTATATGGGCCTTATTGGGCTTTAGGGGAAAGAGAGAGAGGAGGCTGCACGCCCCCCAAGGCCTAGTCCGAATTTGACTAGGGGGAGGGGCGGCGCCCCCTCCTTCATTCTCTTCTCTTTTCCCTTTCCTTCTCTCCTACTCCTACTACATGGAAGGAGGAATCCTACTCCCGGTGGGAGTAGGACTCCCCAGGGCGCGCCATAGGAGAGCCGGCCCTCCCCCCTCCTCCACTGCTTTATATACGTGGCCAGGGGGCACCCCATAGACACACAAGTTGATCAGTTGATCTTTTAGCCGTCTATGGTGCCCCCCTCCACCATAATCCACCTCGATCATATCGTAGCGGTGCTTAGGCGAAGCCCTGTGTCGGTAGCAACATCATCACGCCGTCGTGCTGACGGAACTCTGTCACGAAGCTCTACTGGATCGGAGTTCGTGGGACGTCATCGAGCTGAACGTGTGCTGAACTCGGAGGTGCCGTGCGTTCGGTACTTGGATCGGTTGGATCGTGAAGACGTACAACTACATCAACCGCGTTCTCATAACGCTTCCGCTTACGGTCTACGAGGGTATGTGGACGATACTCTCCCCTCTCGTTGCTATACATCACCATGATCTTGCGTGTGCGTAGGATTTTTTTTGAAATTAGTACGTTCCCAGACAGTGGCATCCGATCTAGGTTTATGCGTAGATATTATATGCACGAGTAGAACACAAGTGAGTTGTGGGCGATACAAGTCATACTGCTTACTAGCATTTGATACTTTCATTCGGCGGTATTGTTGGATGAAGCGACCCGGACCGACATTACGCGTACGCGAGACTGGTTCTACTGACATGCTTTGCACACAGGTGGCTGGTGGATGTCAGTTTCTCCAACTTTAGTTGAACCGAGTGTGACTACGCCCGGTCCTTGTTGAAGGTTAAAACAGGACTAACTTGACGAAATATCGTTGTGGTTTTTGATGCGTAGGTAAGAACGGTTCTTGCTCAGCCCGTAGCAGCCACGTAAAACTTGCAACAACAAATTAGAGGACGTCTAACTTGTTTTTGCATGGCATGTTGTGATGTTATATGGTCAAGACATGATGCTAAATTTTATTGTATGAGATGATCATGTTTTGTAACACAGGTATTGGCAACTGGCAAGAGCCATATGGTTGTCGCTTTATTGTATGAAATTCAATCGCCATGTAATTGCTTTACTTTATCACTAAGCGGTAGCGATAGTCGTGGAGGCAATGGTTGGCGTGAAGACAACGATGCTTCGATGGAGATCAAGGTGTCAAGCCGGTGATGATGGTGATCATGACGGTGCTTTGAAGATAGAGATCACAGGCATAAGATGATGATGGCCATATCAAATTACATATATTGATTGCATGTGATGTTTATCCTTTATGCATCTTATTTTGCTTGATTGACGGTAGCATTATAAGATGATCTCTCACTAAATTTCAAGGTACAAGTGTTCTCCCTGAGTATGCACCGTTGCCAAAGTTCGTCGTGCCGAGACACCACGTGATGATCGGGTGTGATAAGCTCTACGTTCACGTACAACGGGTGCAAGCTAGTTTTGCACACGCAGAAATACTCGGGTTAAACTTGACGACCCTAGTATTTGCATATATGGCCTCGGAACACTGCGAACGAAAGGTTGAGCGTGAATCATATAGTAGATATGATCAACATAGTGATGTTCACCATTGAAAACTACTCCATTTCACGTGATGATCGGTCATGGTTTAGTTGATTTGGGTCACATGATCAATTAGATGATTAGATGGATGTCTATCTAAGTTCGAGTTCTTAAATATGATTAATTGAACTTTAATTTATCATGAACTTAGTCCTGATAGTATTTGCATAACTATGTTGTAGATCAGTAGCTCGCGATGTAGCTCCCGGTTTATTTTGATATGTTCCTAGAGAAAAAACTAAGTTGAAAGATCTTAGTAGCAATAATGCGGATTGGATCCGTGATCTAAGGATTATCCTCATTGCTGCACAGAAGAATTGTGTCCTTAATGCACCGCTAGGTGATAGACCAATTGCAGGAGCAGATGCAGACGTTATGAACGTTTGGCGAGCTTGATATGATGACAACTTGATAGTTTAGTGCACCATACTTTACGACTTAGAATCATGGCTTCAAAGACGTTTTGAATGGCACGGAGCATATGAGATGTTCCAAGAGTTGAAATTAGTATTTCAGACTCATGCCCGTGTCGAAAGGTATGAGACCATTGAGAAGCACTTTGCCTACAAGATGGAGGAGAATAGCTCAGCTAGTGAGCATGCACTAGTGTAGAACCGGGCAATAGCACCGGTTCGTAAGGCCCTTTAGTGCCGGTTCGGTAACCGGCACTAAAGTGTGGGCACTAAAGGTCGCCCCCCCTTTAGTACTGGTTCAGCATGAACCGGTGCTAAAGGGCAACCACGTGGCACGAGCCAGCTCCGGGGGCAGGGAACCCTTTAGTACCGGTTGGTGACACCAACCGGTATTAAAAGGTCAGGGGGTTTTGGGTTTATGATTTCTTTTTCATTTAATTTTGTGTTTTCCATTTAATTCTTTTTCATTTGCTGGTATTTTACGATACTACATATTGTACACGTTATGCATATAAATAAATGGAATTTCTAGTAGAACCGATCACACTATTCTAATCCCAGGATTAGAATAGTTATTTGGATCATAGTAGGCCCTATATAAGGCCCGATGGGTTCGTTCCCGAACTCCTGAACCGGGCAACGCCAACAAAAAGAAAAAGAAAAAATACCAGCCCACCTCCTCCGATCTCGATCCACCACCTCCCCCGATCCCGATCCAGCACCTGTCACGCTTCCCGCAGCAGCCATCCCACCTCCTGCGCGCCGCCTCCTGCCTCCCCTTCGCCGCGCGCCGCTAGGTGAACCACGCCACCGCATGCCGCCCAGCCACCGTAGCGTGTCCGGTCAACGCCCGCAACTGCTGCCTCCCTCCCTGGATCGCGTCACCGCCGGGCTCTAACCACCAAGTGCGTCACCGCTGCCCCTACGACCATCGCCTCCGCCGCCAGGCACTAACCTCCAATCGCGCCGCCGGCGCGTCCTCCCTACCCCTGCTTCAAGTGCAGTAGCGGAGTCCCTCCCATTGCTTCCATTGCGGCACTGGCTCTTCATCCCCCATGCCGCCGGCACCCTCGGCCCCTGCCACCAGGACTGGCCTCCCCCGATGTTGCATCTTCCCTCGGCCTCCTACTTCATGGGCAACGCCTCGCCCCTCCCAAACTACGCCACCTTGTCTGCCGCCTCTGTCAGAGGCTAGCCACAACGGAGGGTCCGTGCTCCAGCAATTGGAGCAGAGGTGCTGCTTCAGCTGACGTCCGTCCCTGTCGCTGCTCATAGGTGATCCCAGCCTTCTCTGGTTGACTGGACAGGACTTCCGCGCTCGTCCCATGGCTCCAGGTTGCTTCCCATTGCTGGTGTAAAAGTTATGCACTTACTAAACAATAGATTTTTTTTGATGGAATGGGTTTGCAACAAAGTGGGCAGAAAATTTCATGTTTTCTTTGAGTAAAATTGCAGCCTTAATCAGCCATTGTGAGTATTAGTTGGCAGCTTCACATGAAGTGGTGCGCCTCTGTTCCAGACTTCCCGGTGATGTGCTTAAAGATCACAAACCTCAACTTCCATGGAAAACCGATGTGCGTGTGTACGTGAGAAAAAAGTCTGTACAGATAAGTTCATGTATTACCTCTTGGAAAGTTCATGTATTACTAAGTGTGTACACATAATTTCTCACTCCACATATGTGTGTATGACTGTATGTCTGTTTGTGTGTGTGTGTTCCTCCAGATCTACTTTAGCATTGACCAAATGAACAAGGTTTCACCAGCAAGGGAAGCAACATTCACCAGCAAGTGACGCTTGCTAGATCCCTCTCTTTTTATGCCATTCACCTGTTTTTTGAAAATACCAACAAAAGGGCTGGACATTTTTCTTCATGTATTTCTCAAAAATGGATGAGAATGGTTGCGGTACTGTGAAAGTATTTTTGTTTTTCAATTTGTTTATTTGAAGTTCAAAGTGAATTGTTGAAGAAGGTTGACTCTATATGGACATCAAGTTGTTGTTTTATGCTTCTGTTTTAAAAATCAATAAAATATTTAATTAAACATAAAAATGTGAAGTTCAACTAAAAATAACACAGAAGTTCAAAGTATGTTAAAACCTAGGATTTACAAGTTCAATAAACAAAAAACAACAACATCTTTTGGCGTTTTAAAAAAACCCAAAGTTTTCTTGTTACTAAAGAATAAAACTAAGAAGTTCAAATTAAAATAATGGAGCAGCTCGATGTATACAAAACCTCAAATTCTTCTCGTTTCTAGAACAAAAATTAAATTCAAAAAAGTTGTTCGATGCTTTCTTAGAAAAGTCAATTTTTTCTTCTATAAAAATGGAACTACGAAGTTCAAATCAAAATAGCAGAGAAGTACGGAGTTTAGAAAATAGCAGCACGTGAAAAACAGAGTGAAGTTCAAATAGAACTGCTCTAGAAGTTCTACCTCTTCATGCAGTGCATCTTCAAATACTCGGTTTTTGTGATGAAGACAGAATGCATGATCTCAGAAGTTCAGATTGATAACTGCGAGAAGTTCACGTACTACACGGTGTGCATTCTGTATTAAAAAAAGAATGAAAAAGGAAAGGCTAAAATTTTTGTTGCTAGAATTTAAGTGCTCTACTCGAGAAAGTTCAAAAATTCTTGTGAGAGAGGTTGAACAAAAATATGTGACAAAAGTTAAAGGTGAAAACAGTGGGAAGTTCAACTACTACTCGGAAAAGCTTCAAAGGTTTGTTGCAAGAAGTTCACGTGCTCCTCCCGGTGAAGTTCGAGATCTCTAGTGCGAGACGTCCAACCTTCAATTACATGTTAAAAACAAGGAAAAACCATGTTAATACTGCTCTCAAACGGCAACGGATTTGTGACGGTTATCTTGATGAAAAAATTAGTTGCTCGAAGTTCAAGTGACCTGCCCGGGAAAGTTCAAAAAAGGATTTTCCCCATTACTAACAAATAAAACTAAGATGTTCAAAATTAAAAAATGCTGAAGTTCGATGTCTATAAGAAATGCAGATTTTTCTCATAATTTTTTGCATTACTAATGAAAAAACCAAGAAATTCAGTTCGAAAATATCCAAGAAGTTGTATGATGTTTATAAAAAATTAGAATTTTTTCCCATTACAAATGAATAACACCAAGAAGTCCAAAATTGAAAAAACCAAGAAGTTCAATTTTAAAAAATACAATAGTTCAATGTATATGAAAAAAAATTGATTTCCTCGATAATAAATAATAAACCAAGAAGTTCAATTTCAAAAAATGGAGCAGTTCAATATTTATCACAAAAACTTAAATTTTTCCCATTGCTAACAAATAAACCTAGAAGTTCAGTTTGAAATAACGAAGAATTTGTATAATGTTTATTATAAAACTAAGATTTTTTCCGTATCAAAATCGAATACAATTCTTTACTCAAAAATATAAAAAGGTGAAGTTCAAATTGAAATAACAGAGAAGTTTGGAGTTTATTAAAACCTAGGATTTACCTGTTGAAAAAAAATCAAAAACACAGCACCATTTTGTGCACTGTTAAAAACAACTCATAAACAAAAAGGATGGTTGCTAGAAGTTCAATTGCTCCACGAGTAAAAGTTCAAAAAATTCTTGTGAGAGAGGTTGACCGTGTATTTAGATGTCCAAAATACATAAAAATATGTTGTTTTTTGTGCTTTAAAATAATTCTCTCAAACCAGAGAGAAGTTCAAAAGTGATAACAACCGGAAGTTCACGTACTACATGGTGTGTATTTCATATAAGAAATATACAATAAAGTGAAACGGAGTGAAGTTCAAAACAGACATGCCACAGAAGTTCACCTACTTCACGCAGTGCAAAAAACAACACATCAAAAACAGAGTGAAGTTCAAACACACATGCCCCATAAGTTCAACTACTTCACGCAGTGCATTTCCGTTCGCGATGAACGCAGAAATCATGATCTCACCATTTTCTTATTTACCTCAAAACTACAGGAATATCATTTGTGTAAGTTTCATGTCCTCAGTCGGAGAAAGTTAAAAAATTATTGTGAGAGGGGTTTGTACAAAAGGAGTAGCATTTGTGTAACACTAACTAATGGATGAGAAAATTACAAACAAAAATACGTCAAAGAAGTTCAACGTGTGAAAACAGCATGAAGTTCAACTACTATGCTGAATGAATTTCAGATGAAAAACTTATAAAATCATCACGAGTATGAAAAAATGATCAACACAGGAAAGTTATGTGCTTACAGCAGCTTTCCACTGGTATATCACTTGCTTAATTCCGTTGAGTGGATGGAGACCTACGAGCAAAAAAATCACGTGAAAAACAGAGTGAAGTTCAGGTACACGCGCCGAGAAGTTCAGGTTCTTCATGCGGTGCATTTTCGAAGAATCTGTTTCACGATAAAGGCAGAACGCCTGATCCCGCCGTTTTCGAAATTACTTGAAAATGGCTAGGAATCAGAGAAAACCATCAACATGAAAAAGTTTCGCATTTTCCGTAGATTTTCAGCGGTATATTATTTGCCCCATTCCGAAAAAGTTTGTAGAACTTACGGCAAAAATACGTTTTTTGCCATTTTCGAAACTGACTTAAAACCGTAAAGAACTCGGAGAAACAATACATACCAAAAAGTTTCGCATTCGTTCAAGCTTTCCAATGCCATATCATTTGCTGCATTCGGACGCACGGTTACAAAATTAGCTCGAAAATACGAACTCGGTAGGACTTGGACCATTTTCTAAATTACTCTTAAACCATTCAAAATTAGAAAAAAACTTTCAAGATGAAAAAGTAGCGCATTTTCATAAGATTTCCAACGCCGTATCATATGCCTCCATTGGATTAGCCGTTTAGAAATGACATCAAAAAAACGAACTCAGCTGTTCGGTTTATGAAATTTTCTGTTTTTTTCAAATTACTCTTTAACCATAGGGAATTAGAGAAAACTTTCAACATGTAGAAGGAGGAGTTTTGCAGCAGCTTTCCAACGCCATAGTATATGCCTCATTCCGATAAACGTTTTAGAAATGCGATCGAAAATACGATTCACCTTTTTCTGTGCGAAGAAAAAACGGTTTTCAAAACTGCTCTTAAACCGCTTATATTTTGCCAAAAATTTAAGTTGGGTCATGATATTGGTGTCCTTAGCTTTCCAACGGTATATCGCAAGCCCCATTTGGCAATGTTGGCGGAAGTTCAAACTAGTTCACAGGGAAGTTCAACGTACTACTAGCAGGGCAGGTTAGGTTGTGATCAAAATATTATTCTGATCCCGTCATCAGAATAGTGTTTATGTATGTATGTATATATATATATATACAATTAGCTAGCTATATACAATTTCTCCTAATTGGTGCCTTCGGAACCAGTGGCATTAGCCTAATTGGTGCCTTCGGAGAATGATAACAATTGGAAGTGGTTCATGGGGGCGGTAGCGGGTAAAAGTATTCTCCTTTGGGATCCATGACCTGGTCGAGCAAAAATCCCGCTATTTCCTCTTGAATTGCCTCTATGCGGTCCTCTGGCAGGAGCTTCTCCCACACCTCTTTGAATTGTTAAGAAGGAGATCAATATGCATGTGTATTAGTTGTGTGACTAGATATCAATAATGGTGTAAAAATTGTGAATAGTGTTCTAACAAACATACCCACTCCTGTCTTTGAGATCGGCTCCTTTCGGACGCCATCATACGAATGTTCTCGCAAACGTAGTATGCACACAGATTATTCCCCGACGCCTGCTTCAGGGCCTTTACGAGAATGGAATTCGATCAGATAATAATTAATCAAGCATGATAATTAAAGAGATGGCAGCTAGCTAGTACTACTTAATTACTTACCATGGGTCGATACCATTTCAGATTTCGTTTCCATTGGCCTGGAGCGACGCTGATGAACTTTGCCCATGCCCTGCCCGCCGACAAAGAAAATGAATAAATGGGTTATTAAATAGTTGTTATCAGGAAATGACGAACTAATTAAATAGGCCGAGATATAGTTAATAATGATTGAAATTACCTGTTGACTATCCCCTTCACGATGGTGTAGTCAGTTGGTTTCTTAAGTAGTGAGTCTAGTACTTCAACTGTTCGTTCATCAACTTTAATGATTAAAAAGATCTAGTGAAATCTGCATGCACACACGTTTGCATGTCTTAATTAACCGGGCATATGTAAGCAAAAAACATGTAGCTAGCTAGTAGGCAAAAACAGAATTTGTAGTACAAGACAGTGTGACTCACTCGAAGTTGTAAGGAAGTAGTATATCTTCATTGTATTTGAGGCGCTTGAAGAACTCTAGCATGCTTTCCTCTACACTTTTTTCGTAATATGGATCTAATTTCCATGTGTATTCATTAATGGTATTTGGGTCAACGAACCCAATGCCATAGCGTCCACCATTTTTCATTTCATAAATCTTCATCCTGCATAATACCACAGAAAAGAATATAGTGAGGATAATTACAGGTAATGATTGATCAAAATGATCACTACCGCTAGCTTGAGACTTAAATAACAGAAAGAAATCACTTATAGACAATAGCAAATGACGATAGATTTGTCGAGTGCGTCTTGATTGTATAACTAAAATAGTTCTGAATACTCAACGGACGCAGCTTTCACATGGTAGTAATGATCCTTCTTGACATTCACCATGAGGGACTCTCGATTGGAAATCTTGGTAATGTCCATGTACCATTGATGCAATTCATACATTCTCATTGGGAGCTTCTTGACCTCGTCTGGCTTGACCAAAGTTTGGCCCCGGACATATTTCCGTTTTATTTCCTCCTCTCTAGTCGGAGACATGGGCTCGATATCGAGGAGTTGTCCAACAGTGATCTTGAGGATTTCAGCCTGCTCAATATGCTCCTCCGTTATTACCACATCGCCCAGCTCGGGAATGTAAACGGTTTGCCCACAATAATATTGGGCACGCCTACTCTCATGTGTTGTAGGCACAACAAGTGGGGGGATTGATAGCGCCGCCTATTCTCCCAGTTGGGGAACAGTTTTACCACATGTTTTGCCAGCTGATTTGCTCGAGCTCGAGCTCGCCTCTTTCTGTAGACGTGCTCGATTTAACTTCCTGAGGTGGCGCTCATAGTCTGTGTCAACAGGCTTGGGAGCTGGTGCTCTAGCCATACGAATGAAGTGGTCAATCTTTTCCTCAGGCATTTTCTCCCTTGGCGGCGGTGGCGGTTTCGGTGCAAAATGGGCTTCCACCTCGGCCTTCGATATGGCTGCGTTTTCCTCCTCAGACTTGTCGTAAGGCCTCTGCGGGAAGAGGCGCGACGCTGCTTGGACCATATTGAAATCGCTTGCCTCCGCCTGTACCTCCAGTACTACCTCGACTTGTACCGCTATGCACCATAGCTAAGGAGGCTCTCTTCCGTGATTGCTGAGGCAGCAAAGACGGCTGACGTGGCTGAGTTGGAGGAGGAGTGGCTTGAAGCTGTGCTGGACTTGGAGGAGGAGTGGCCTGACGCTTTGCCGGACTTGGAGGAGGAGGAGTGGCCTGAAGCTATGCCAGAGTTGGAGGAGGAGTGGCCTGACGCGTTAGTGGACTTGGAGGAGCGGGAGTCTGCTGACTCGGTGGCGGACTTCGACGAGGAGTCGGATGACGCGGTGTCGGTGGCCTTCGAAAGATGATGCAATCCTTTCTCCATAGGATGATACGATGGTTGGCCTCTCCAAGTGTGTGCTCCTCGTCACCTCCAGGAATGTTAAGCTCTAGCCCCGAATATTGGTCCACCACCTCATCAACCAAGACACGAGCATAGCCCGCTGGAATCGGGTTGCAATGGAAGGTTGCGTTGGGTGATTAGTAAAAGCAACGGCGTCCGCCACCTTCATGGATATGTTCTTCATTTTGAAGTGTAGCTCGCAGTTAGTGTTCTCCGTGATGTCATCCACTGGGTAGCTATCCAGCAATGCGTCGCCCGGGGCGGAACCCACACTGCTTCTCGGCATGGATGGGACGGTGCTATCCAATGCTAGATCATCTGCTAGCTGCTACTACTAGCTAAGTGAGTCGATCTGCTCCTGCTGGCGCTGGAATTTGACTGCAAAGTCCGAGTGCGCTGATTCTAGGCCTTGAAGGCGTTCATAGTCCAGCTTCCTCTGCTCCTCATCCATCTTCCTCTTCTTCTCCTCCGCAATCTTCTTTCTCGCACGGGTTCTATAGTCGGCGTTCCAGTCTGAAAACCCCTCATACCACGGAATAGCACCCTTGCCTCGTGTTCTTCCCGGGTGTTCAGGATTTCCCAGGGCACGTGTAAGCTCGTCGTTCTCTTTGTTGGGCTGAAACACCCCTTATCGAGCCTCTTCTATTGCAACAAGTAGCTTATCTTCGGCTCCGTCCAGACATGCCTTCTTCGAAACTTTGCCTATCTTCGGGTCCAACTCCCCCCCATGCGCATAGAACCAAGTCCTGCATCTAGGGGGCCAGCTCAATGTTTCTGGAGTGACATTTGCATCCTCCATCTCCTTCTCAGACTTATCCCACACTACTAGGAAAAGGGCTATAGATGGAATTGACACTAATGGCGCACCAGACATGTGGTGCGCCATTACTATATACTAATGGCGCACCATGTGTTGGTGCGCCATTAGTGTCCATATACTAATGGCACACCACATCCACGGTGCGCCATTAGTAAAAAAAATTAATTTTTTTCAAAACTACTAATGGCGCACCGTGGGAGTGGTGCGCCATTACTAGTTGAACTAGTAATGGCGCACCACTCCCATGGTGCGCCATTAGTAACTTGGCCACCACTTCCACCGAATGCACCCCCCCTCATGGACCGCCTTTTCAGTTTTAAAAAAAATGATGGAAATGTCAAAAAAATAAAAGAAAAAAAGTTTCCCATGTGATATGTGGTCTAGTTGTTGTGAAAATTTACAAATATGAATTTTGACTTTATTTGCGAAACCTCTCGAGAATTTGTAAAATGGGCATAACTTTTGCATACGAACTCGGATGAAAAAGTTTTTTATATGAAAAATCGTCTACTCGAAAAGTTACATCCGAATTTAAGATCTGGAGAGGCAAAAAAAATTCTGGGCTTTTAAGAGTTACCCCGTTAAACATTTTCAAAATCCTCAAAAACCTAACAGAAAAAAAGATACAGGGCTTTTAAGATCTGGAGAGGCAAAAAAATTCAAAAAAATTCAAACTTACTAATGGCGCACCTACCCATGGTGCGCCATTACTATCTTCCCGCCTTCAAAATTCATAAACTAGTGATTCACACAAATTTTAAAAAATTCAAATTTGAACTATTCAAATTTTAAAACTAATGGCACTAATAGAAAGTTTATAATTTTTCTGACCTAAAAGAAAAAGAAATCACTAAAAAACTATAAGTATTTAGTTCTAAGTAGAAATGAAAAAAATAAATAGTAAAAACAATGCCACCTACTGGGCCACCACGGCCTGAATACGACTAGAAGCCCATCCATGGGCCAGGATTTAGGCCCGCAGAAGGCCCAGCAGGCCCATAGGCATAGCGGTGTGAGATTAGGCCCAGAGGCCTGCAGTTCTGAGGAGTTCGATGGAAATGGCGGGGCAGCGGTTATAAACAGGTGCGGCCGCTCCTCAGCTAGCGAGGTGGGACTAAACATCCCACCGCATCGCGGCTTTGGTAGGCGCAGGCCTTTGGTCCCGGTTGGTGGCACCAACCGGGACCAAAGGACGCCGCTTCCCGCCCTTTGGGCTGCTGAAAAGAGGCCTTTGGTCCCGGTTGGTGGCACCAACCGGGACTAAAGGGGGCATTGGTCACGGTTCGTGCCACGAACCGGGACCAAAGCCTTTCCTATATAACCAAACACTTGGGAAATTTCCCCCACCCGCCATTCTTCTCCAACGCCGCCAGGCTGCTGCGCTGCTCCTCGACGCCGGCCGCTGCCCCGACGTCGCCGTCGCCTCCCCTAGCCGCCCGAGGTCACCGTCGCCGCCCGCTCGCCGTCGGCCGTGCCCTCGCCCGACGCCGCTCACCGCTCTGCCACGACACGCGTCGCGCGCCCCGGCCCGCCCGCCGTCGCCCCTGCCCCGCCCGTCGCCCCTGCCCCGCCCGTCGTCCTTACCTCTTCATTCTTCTCCTCCACTCCACCTCTCCTCCACTCCATCTCCTCCACTCCTCCACTCCATCTTCCCTTTTCTCCTCCACCATACTACCCTCCTCCGCTCCAGCGACCTCCTCCTCGTCCTCTCCGGTGACCTCCTCCTCCCTCCTCTCCTCCACTCCCCTCCCCTTACGGTTTCTCCTCCCTCCTCTGCGGTGAGCTCCTCCTCGCTCCTCTCCAGTGAGCTCCTCCTCCCTCCTCTCCTCCCATCTCCTCATGGTTTCTCCTTCCTCCTCTCCGATGCTCCGGTGAACTCCTCTCCGGCGACCTCCTCTTCCTCCTCTCCGGTGAACTCCTCCTCCTCCTCTCCGCGATGTAGGCGAGCGCCTCTCTGGTGACCTCCTCCTCCTCCTCTCCGGCGAACTCCTCTCCGGCAAAAGAACACGGCAAAAGAACGTACAAGATCCAAAAACAGGAACAAAATTTGAAATAATATCGTGCCAAAAAAGAGCAAAAAAACGAGCAAAAAATGGGCAAAAAAATCACGATCCAGATCCAAATTCAAAATTCAAAAATAGCAATGGCGCACGGTGGGGGTTAGACGGTGCGCCACTACTATTTTCCCGCCTTCAAAATTCAAAAATACTAATGGCGCACCAGTGGCCTATACTAATGGCGCACCGTGGCCTATACTAATGGCGCACCAGTGGTGCGCCATTAGTATACCAGATACTAATGGCGCACCAGTGGCCTATACTAATGGCGCACCGTGGTCTATACTAATGGCGCACCAGTGGTGCGCCATTAGTATACCAGATACTAATGGCGCACCAGTGGTGCGCCATTAGTAAAAAATACTAGTGGCGTGATACTAATGGCGCACCAGTGATGCGCCATTAGTAGGCAAAACTGGTGCGCCATTAGTAGCCCTTTTCCTAGTAGTGCCACTTAGGCATTCCCACCGCATAGCCACCTGGCCCTAGCTTATGGAACTTATCCTTTTTGCGGCATTGGCCTTGTTTATTCTCGACCGTTCCTTAGATAATTCTGAATCCTTGAATTTCATGAAATCGTCCCAATGAGCACTTTGCTTCTCTAGTGTTCCCTCAAATACTGGAGTCTTCATTCCTCCCTTGACGTACTTGTCCCATTCACGATTCTTGTGGTTGTTGAATGCAACGGCCATCTTCCTAAGAGCAGTGTCCTTGACTTTCTCCACATCTGCATCCGTGAAATGATCTGGTAGGGTGAAATGTTCCATGAGCGTTTACCAAAGTAGAAGTTTTTGTCTGTCATCGACAAAAGTAACTCCTGGACGTGGCTTTGCTGGCTCTCTCCATTCTTGAAGGGAGATCGGGAGTTGGTCCTTCACAAGAACTCCGCACTGATGAATGAACTTGTCCGCAATCTTCTTAGGCGCTAATGGTTCGCCATTAGGTTTGATGGCCCCGATATTGTACTTTACGCCCTCCTTCAACTTTTTGTTCGGGCCTCGTTTCCTGTTGCCTGAAGATTTGCTCGATCCGGGTGGTTGAAAGAAGAAAGATCGATTCGTTAATATATCTTCAAGTCATTTAAAACATGTGATGATCACCAGATGCCTGCTTATATAAATATATATACCTCGTCGGTCTTTGTTGTTTCAAGATCAAAATTTTCTTCATCATGTTCATAGTTCATGACTTCATCAATTCGGTCGTCGCGATCGAATATCATATCACCCTCCCCGGTGTTGTTTAGATATTCGGAGCCGTCATAATCTTCTTCATTCTGACCATCATCTGGCCCACGAGGATTGCATATGATATTGAATAGGGCCTCTCCTCCCTCTCTACCGATATTGTCCACCATAGGTTTTATTTAACTAATCCAAAAGAAATATATTCAAATTATAATGCACGGACTCAATCAATTAATAAGGAAAAAATGAATCAATCATAGTACATAATAAGCATCATCGAATATAATCTCGAATACGTCGTCTCGAATAATAGATATAATCTCGAATACATCGTCTCGAATAATAGATATAATCTCAAATACATCGTCTCGAATAATATATATAATATCAAATACATCACTAGCTAGCTAGCTAGCAAGCTAATAAAGATCGAATACTACAGAGTAATCTAGGCCACTCGCGGTTCCTGAGGTGCGGGCGGTGGTAACCCAAAGAGAAGGAACCATCATTGGATCATAGCACGGGTGATCTCCCAAAAGAACCTGCCAGGTATTGGAGAACCTGATGTCCATAGCAGCCATGTAGCGATGGGCGTGCTCGTCCTCCTCCCTAACACGGCGACGTACCACCTCCGGCGGAGCCGGCTCCCTCCGCACCGAAAGTGGCCCACGCGAACACCACCAAAGGAGATCAGGGTTGACGACAGGACCCAGGGTCGGGTTCCTCACCAAACGTCGCGCCCCTGAAGGTAGCACCTCCCAGTGCCAGCCCGGCGGAGCCTAGTCCCGGACATGGGTCCTCTGAAGCAGGACGTCGTCGCGAACGGGTCGACGGCGAGGATGCGGGCCGGGCATCGTCGACAACAAATACTATATGCCGCAAAAGTAAAGTAACATTTTTTAAATGATGGATTGTGATTTCATATATGCAAATTCTAAATTTTATAACTAAAACTAACATTTCTAATATTTCTATAACTAAAACAAACATTTCTAATATTTCTATAACTAAAAAACATTTCTATATATCTAACATTTCTATATAACTAACATTTCTAATATAACAAACATTTCTAATATTTCTATATAACTAAAATTTCAATATAACTAACATTTCTAATATTTCTATAACTAAAAAACATTTCTATATAACTAACATTGTAATAATTCTATAACTAAAAAACAGAAAGATTGCTAACATTTCTATAACAATGTGTGTGTGTGTGTGGTACATGGCGGCCGGGGCAGGAACTCACCGGCGAGGCGCGACGACGGGGGGCGGCTACGGGGACGGAGACGGAGACGGCGACAGGGATGGGGCGGCGATGATGGGGACGGGGACGGGCCGGGCGGGGACGACGGGAGGACGGGGCGGGTGCGGCAACGGGGCGCGGCGCGGCGATGGGGACGAGGGGACGGGGACGGACGGCAACGGGGACGGCGACGGACGGCGACGAGGGGCGGCGGCGACGGGGCAGAGGAGAAAGAAGTAGAGGGAGAGATGAGAAACTGACAAAATTTTTGGAGTGTTTTGTTATATAGAACAACCTTTAGTACCGGTTGGAGCCACCAACCGGTACTAAAGGTCTGTTTTGGCCAGGCCAAGCGGCGGGAACGGCACCCCTTTAGTACCGGATGGTGGCTCCAACCGGTACTAAAGACCCCACCTTTAGTACCGGTTTGAGCCACCACCCGGTACTAAAGGGGGTGCACTGGCGCAGGTGCTGTGCGTCATGTTTAGTCCCACCTCGCTAGCCGAGGGGCGTCCGCACTAGCTAGTTTATAAGCCCCAGTGCGGTAGCTCCCTCGAGCTCCTCTCCAAAGCAGGCCTACTGGGCCTAAATGTTTTGTGCTGCCCTGTGGGCCTACTGGGCCTTTGCGGGCCTGCATCCTGGCCCAACAACAGGTTGGGTTTCTAGTCGTATGCAGGCCGCTGTGGCGCAGTAGGTGGGCTTTTTTTCTTATTTTTTTTTGCTTTATTTAGTTTTGTTTTATTTATTTTTGAGTTATTTTTTGTTGTATTTAGAGTTTATTTGTGAATATTTTTGCTTTAGGTACAAAAAATTACAAACTTTCTGTTAGTACCGGTAGTTTACAAATTTGAATAGTTTAAATTTTGAATTATTTGAAATTTGTGTGAATCACTAGGTTGTGAATAACTTAACTTTGAAAATAGATTTTTTAGTGATTCTTTTTCTTTTGTTTAATATTAGTGTGTTTTATTATTATATTCAATTTGGTAATGCTTAGGTTATTTAAAAAAAGAAATGCCTTTGTAACGGATGAGTTTTCGTCCGAAACCCTGATACTTCGAAATAGATTGTCCATTTTGTACACGAAGTGCATCCAGTTTTTGCGGTAACCCTCTCTACTTTTTTGCACATGCTACGTGGGTGAAATTATGATACCATGCCAACTTTCAACCTTTTCTGAGTTCAATTGAAATGTTTTTCAATTTCAGGGTCATTTAGCTGAAAAAATCAATAAATGCATGAAAGAATTTGCTTGCACATAAAATTTCTCCGTGTTTCAAATGCCAAAACACATAACTAGCTACCCTAACTATTACAGAGATTCCCTCCTGGGTGTGAAACACAGAAGAAAGTGATGATAGTGAATCCGATCACATCCCAGATCTTTGGGTGTGAAACTTTTTCTTCGCGTGTGTACCTTTGCACCGTAGCCATGGAAAATCTTCATCATTTAACTGAATGCTCGGGTCAATATTCACTGTGAATGGAGCAATTTCGTCAAACTTTTCATAATCTCCTGACATGTCTGTCTTGTCATCCACTCCCACGATGTTTCTCTTCCCAGAAAGAACTATGTGCCGCTTTGGCTCATCGTACGATGCATTCGCTTCCTTATCTTTTCTTTTTCTCGGCATGGTAGACATGTCCTTCACATAGAAAACCTGTGCCACATCATTGGCTAGGACGAATGGTTCGTCTGCATACGCAAGAATGTTGAGATCCACTATTGTCATTCTGTACTGTGGGTCTTCCGTTACCCCACCTCGTGTCATATTGACCCATTTGCACCGAAACAAAGGGACCTTCAAACCACGTCGATAGTCAAGTTCCCATATGTCCTGTATATAACCATAATATGTTTCCTTTCTCGTCTTGGTTTCTGCATCAAAGCGGACACCACTGTTTTGGTTGGTGCTCTTATTATCTTGGGCGATCGTGTAAAATGTATTACCATTTATCTCGTACCCTTTGAAAGTCATTATATTCGAAGATGGTAACTGGGACAGCAAGTACAGGTCATCTTCAATAGAGGCGTCATGCATGGTACGTGTCTGCAACCAGCTGGCGAAACTCCTGGTTTGTTCACGTGTAATCCAGTCATCAGACCGCTCCGGGTGTTTGGAGCATAGAAAATTCTTGTGTTCATCCATATACGGAGCCACCAAGGCGGAATTCTGTAGAACTGTGTAGTGTGCTTCAGTGAGAGAATTTCCGTCCATACATATTATTTGTTCCCCTCCTAGCGTGCCTTTTCCATCCAGTCTGCCCTTATGCCACGATTCAGGAACACCAATCGGCTTAAGGTCGGGAATAAAGTCAATACAAAACTCAATGACCTCCTCATTTTCATGGCCCTTGGAGATGCTTCCTTCTGGCCTAGCACGGTTATGAACATATTTCTTTAAGACTCCCATGAACCTCTCAAAGGGGAACATATTGTGTAGAAATACAAGACCCAAAACGTTAATCTCTTCGCATAGGTGAACTAGGACGTGCGTCATGATGTTGAAGAAGGATGGTGGGAAAACCAACTCGAAACTGAAAAGACATTGCACCAAATCATTCTCTAACCTTGGTATGATTTCTGGATCGATTAACTTCTGAGAGATTGCATTGAGGAATGCACATAGCTTCACAATGGCTAATTGAACATTTTCCGGTAGAAGCCCCCTCAATGCAACCGGAAGCAGTTGTGTCATAATCACGTGGCAGTCATGAGACTTTAGGTTCTGGAACTTTTTCTCTGCCATGTTTATTATTCCCTTTATATTCGACGAGAAGCCAGACGGTACCTTAATACTGAGCAGGCATTCAAAGAAGATTTCCTTCTCTTCTTTGATAAGAGCGTAGATTGCATGACCCTGATGTATGCCGTCTTTTCTGTGCATATGTTGCTGGTTCTCCCGTGCCTCAGGTGTATCTTTTATCTTCCCATACACGCCCAAGAAGCCAAGCAGGGTCACACAAAGATTCTTCGTCACGTGCATCACGTCGATTGCGGAGCGGACCTCTAGGTCTTTCCAATAGGGCAGGTCCCAAAATATAGATTTCTTCTTCCACATGGGTGCGCGTTCGTCAGCGTCATTCGGAACAGGTTTTCCACCAGGACCATTTCCAAAGACCACCTTCAAATCCTTGACCATATCATGTACATCAGCACCAGTACGGTGGCGAGGCTTCGTCCGGTAATCCGCCTCACCTTTGAAATGCTTGCCTTTATTTCTTACGGGATGCCTGCTCGGAAGAAATCGACGATGTCCCAGGTACACATTCTTCTTAAAATTAGCCAAATATATACTGTTGGTATCGTCCAAACAGTGTGTGCATGCGCGGTATCCCTTGTTTGTCTGTCTTGAAAGGTTACTGAGAGCTGGCCAATCATTGATGGTCACGAACAGCAACACCTTTAGGTCAAATTCTTCCCCCATGTGCTCATCCCACGCATGTACACCTATTCCATTCCACAGTTGTAAGAGTTCTTCAACTAATGGCCTTAGGTACACATCAATGTCGTTGCCGGGTTGCTTAGGGCCTTGGATGAGCACTGGCATCATATTGAACATCCGCTTCATGCACAACCAAGGAGGAAGGTTATACAAACATAGAGTCACAGGCCAGGTGCTATGGTTGCTGCTCTGCTCCCCAAAAGGATTAATGCCATCTGCGCTTAGTCCAAACCATATGTTCCTTGCGTCATCTGCAAACTCCTTCCCGTACTTTCTTTCGATTTTTCTCCACTACGACCCGTCAGCGGGTACTCTCAACTTTCCGTCTTTCTTACGGTCTTCTCTGTGCCATCGCATCGCCTTGGCATGCTCTTTGTTTTGGAACAAACGTTCCAACCATGGTATTATAGGAGCATACCACATCACCTTGGCAGGATTCTTCTTCCTGGGGCGCTCGCCCTCGACATCACCAGGGTCATCGCGGCTGATCTGATAGCGCAATGCACCACATACTGGGCAAGCGTTCAAATCCTCGTACTCACCGCGGTAGAGGATGCAATCATTAGGGCATGCATGTATCTTCTGCACCTCTAACCCTAGAGGGCAGACAGCCTTCTTTGCTTCGTACGTACTCTCAGGCAATTCGTTGTCCTTTGGAAGCATATTCTTTATCATTACCAGCAACTTTCCAAATCCCTTGTCAGATACACCATTCTCTGCCTTCCATTGTAGCAATTCCAGTGTGGTGCCTAGCTTTTTCTTGTCACCTACGCAACTCGGGTACAACAATTTTTTGTGATCCTCTAACATGCGCTGCAACTTCTTCTTCTCCAAATCTCTTGCGTAGTTTCTCTTTGCATCGGCAATGGCCCGACCTAGATCATCAACGGGCTCATCCGATGCCTCTTCTTCAGCTTCTTCCTGGATTGCCGGCTCAGCTTCTTCCCGCATTACCGGCTCAGCTTCTTCCCTCATTGTTGTATCATCGTATTCAGGGAACCCATGGCCAGGATAGCTGTCGTCGTTCTCTTCTTCTTCATTGTCTTCCAGCATAACCCCACTTTCTCCATGCTTGGTCCAAACATTATAGTGGGGCATGAAACCGGACTCAAATAGGTGGACGTGAATGGTTCTTGAAGTAGAGTAATTATGACCATTCTTACAGCCCGCACATGGACAAGGCATAAAACCATCTACCCGCTTGTTTGCCTCAGCCACAAGCAGAAAAGTACGCATGCCATTAATGAACTCGGGAGAGCATCGGTCATCGTACATCCATTGCCAGCTCATCTTCAATACACAGCACCGAAAACACCAAACTAATACAATACATAAATTTCATACATAAAGATCATACAACACTTAAATGCAACAAACAAATAACTCTCTAGCTAAAGAATTTAAATGCAACAACAAATGCGATCATCTTAATCTTGTGATCATCAACAAATGCAACAACAACTAAGGTAACAATTGATCCAACAACATAATGATACCAAGCCTCACTATGAATGGCATATTTTCTAATCTTTCTAATCTTCAAGCGCATTTTCTCCATCTTAATCTTGTGATCATCGACGACATCAGCAACATGCAACTCCATTTCCATCTTCTCCCCCTCAATTCTTTTCAATTTTTCCTTCAAATCCTCGTTTTCTCTTTCAATTAAATTTAACCTCTCGACAATAGGGTCAATTGGAATTTCCGGTTCAACTACCTCCTACATAAGAATATCTATGTCAACTTGATGGGCATAATTTGTCATAAACACGAAATGCAATGAATAGTTTTAAAAGAGAATATACCACATCCGAATCATAAGCCGAACGAGGGCCGACGGGGACGGATATCAAAACCATGGCACTATGTATAACAAACAACGTATGGGTAAGATAATTATACGAGTAACTATATATCCAAATCACGCAAACATCAATTTTTTATATTAAACTTCATGAACAAGAAGCTCACCACAAGGTGGTGCCGGCGACGGGACGTTGCGGGCGACCGACGGTGGTTACGATAGAGATTTAGAAGGCACTAAGTAAACCACACCTACATATGCAAAATAAGTGTTATTTTTGACCTCAAATTGCATATAAATCAAATACTAGCACATATATATAATTCCTCCCAAATTACTAAACTCAAAAATCAATCACTATATAAAGCATTGCACGAGCTAATCTAGCAATGAGAGATGAAAGGGCAAAGTTGCTAAACTATGTGATCATTTGAATGGATGGGGGCCTTCAAATCTTGACAAATTTTGGGAAAAATGTGTGATGAGCTTGAGAGGAAGAGGGAAAAGAATAGAGAGGAGAGGGTAAAGGGGGAAGAACAGAGCGAGCTCGGGTGGACGAAGGGTCTATGTAGGACGACCTTTAGTACCGGTTCGTGATACGACCCGGTACTAAAGGTGCTGGAGGGTCCACGGAGTGACAACATCCTGCCACCACTCACTTTAGTACTGGTTCGTGGCACGAACCGGTGCTAAAGGTTCACCACAAACCAGTACTAATGATGTCCGCCCGCCTGGCCATTGGAACCGGCACTAATGGACACATTAGTGCCGGCTCAAATTCAAACCGGCACTAATGTGCTTCACATTTGACCCTTTTTCTACTAGTGATGTGCTCAGAATGTCTGAGTACTACAATCACTTGAATCAAGTGGGAGTTAATCTTACAGATAAGATAGTGATTGACAGAGTTCTCTAGTCACTATCACCAAGTTACTGGAACATTGTGTTGAACTATAATATGCAAGGAATAACGGAAATGATTCCCAAGCTCTTCGTGATGAAGAAATTGATGAAGGTAGAAATCAAGAAAAGCATCAAGTGTTGATGGTTGACAAGACCACTAGTTTCAAGAAAAGGGAAAAGGGAAGAAGAGGAACTTCAAGAAGAACGGCAAGCAAGTTGCTGCTCAAGTGAAGAAGCCCAATTCTAGACCTAAGCCTGAGACTAAGTGCTTCTACTGCAAATGGACTGGTAATTGGAAGCAGAACTACCCCAAGTGTTTGGCGGAAAAGAAGGATGGCAAAGTGAACAAAGGTATATTTAATATACATGTTATTGATGTGTACTTCACTAATGTTTATAGCAATCCCTCAGTATTTGATACTAGTTCAGTTGCTGAGATTAGTAACTCGAAACGGGAGTTGCGGAATGAATAGAGACTAGTTAAGGGTGAAGTGACGATGTATGTTGGAAGTTGTTCCATGATTGATATGATCATCATCGCACACTCCCTATATTTTTGGGATTAGTGTTGAACCTAAATAAATGTTATTTGGTGTTTGCGGTAAGCATTAATATGATTTGATCATGTTTATTGCAATAAGGTTATTCATTTAAAGTTAAAGAATAATTGTTGTTCTGTTTACATGAATAAAACCTTCAATGGTCATACACCAAAAGTGAATGGTTTATTGAATCTCGATCGTAGTGATACACATATTCATAATATTGAAGCCAAAAGATGCAAAGTTAACAATGATAGTGCAACTTATTTGTGGCACTGCGGTTTAGGTCATATGGGTGTAAAACACATGAAGAAAATCCATGCCGATGGGCTTTTGGAATCACTTGATTATGAATCAGTTGATGCTTGCGACCCATGCCTCATGGGCAAGATGACTAAGACTCTGTTCTCCGAAATAATGGAGTGAGCAACACACTTGTTGGAAATAATACATACTGATGTATGCAGTCAGATGAGTGTTGAGACTTGCGGCAGGTATCGTTATTTTCTGACCTTCATAGATGATTTGAGTAAGATATGGATATATCTTCTTGATGAAACATAAATCTGAAACATTTGAAAAGTTCAAATAATTTCAGAGTGAAGTGGAAAATCATTGTAACAAGAAAAATAAAGTTTCTATGATCTAATCGTGAAGGAGAATATTTGAGTTACGAGTTTGGTCTTCATTTGAAACAATGCGAAATAGTTTTGCAACTCACGCCACCTGGAACACCACAGCGTAATTGTGTGTCCGAACATCATAATCATACTTTATTAGATATGGTGCAACCTATGATGTCTCTTACCAATTTACCACTATCGTTTTGGGCTTCTGCATTAGAGACAGCTACATTCACGTTAAATAGGGCACCATCTAAATCCGTTGAGACGACGCCATATGAACTGTGGTTTAGCAACAAACCTAATATGTCGTTTCTTAAAGTTTGGGGCTATGATGCTTAAGTGAAAAAGTTTTAACCTGATAAGCTCGAACCCAAATCGGAGAAATGCGTCTTCACAGGATACCCAAAGGAAACTGTTGGGTACACCTATCACAGATCCGAAGGCAAGATATTCGTTGCTAAGAATGGATCCTTTCTAGAGAAGAAGTTTCTCTCGAAAGAAGTGAGTGGGAGGAATGTAGAAGTTGATAAGGTAATTGTACCTTCTCCCAAATTGGAAAGTAGTTCATCACAGAAATCAGTTCTAGTGATTCTTACACCAAATAGTGAGGAAGCTAATGATGATGATCATGAAACTTTAGATCAAGTTGATACCAAACCTCATAGGACAATCAGAGTATGGTCCACACCAGAGTGGTACGATAATCCTTTCTGGAGGTCATGTTAGTAGGCCATGACGAACCTACAAACTATGAGGAAGCGATGATGAGCCCAGATTCCGCATAATGGCTTGAGGCCATGAAATCTGAGATGGGATCCATGTATGAGAACAAAGTATGGACTTTGATTGACTTGCCTGATTATCGGTGAGTCATTAAGAATAAATGGATCTTCAAGAGGAAGACAGACGCTGATAGTAGTGTTACTATCTACAAAGCTCAAATTGTCGCAAAATGTTTTCGACAAGTTCAAGGTGTTTACTATGATGAGATTTTCTCACTCGTTTCGATGCTTAAAAGTCTGTCTGAATCATGTTAGCAGTTGCCGCATTTTAGAAAATATGGCAAATTGATGTCAAAACTGTATTCCTTAATGGATTTCTTAAAGAAGAGTTGTATATGATGCAACCAGAAGGTTTTGTCGATCCTAAAGGTGCTAACAAAGTGAGCAAGCTCCAGTGATCCATCTATGGACTGGTGCAATCATCTCGGAGTTGGAATATATGCTTTGAGAAAGTGATCAAAATATATGGTTTTATACAAACTTGCGGTGAAGCCTGTTGTCGGTGTCAAAACCGGCAGATCTCGGGTAGGGGGCCCGAACTGTGCGTCTAAGGCGGATGGTAACAGGAGGCGGGGGACACAATGTTTACCCTGGTTCGGGCCCTCTCGATGGAGGTAATACCCTACTTCCTGCTTGATTGATCTTGATGATATGAGTATAACAAGAGTTTATCTACCACGAGATCGTAGAGGCTAAACCCTAGAAGGTAGCCTATGATTATGATTGTTTGTATATCTATCGACTAGCCTGGCCCTGGTTTATATAATGCACCAGAGGCCTAGGATAATAAGAGTCCTAGCCGAATAAGCCGGTGGGGGAGGAGTCCTTGTCTTGACCACCAAGTATTGTGGAATCTTCCTTGTATGCGGCAGCTGTCCGAACTGGCCCATGAGAATACGGCCATGGGGGTCCTCGGCCCAATCTAACTGACCGGGAGACGACGTGGTGAGTACCCCCTAGTCCAGGACACCGTCAGTACCCCCCGAACCGGTCTCCAAGTTGGGGACGCTCCTCGATTCTTCTGAACTGTTCTTCATCTTCGGTCGTCGGTCTTGAAAACTGGTTCAACAAATCTTCTTTGATCTTTAGGATCACGAACGTGCATCCGAAGAGTTTATACATCGGGTATCCGAGGAGCCCCTTTAAGTTTCCGACCTTTATCAATGCCTTGTTATTTTTATGCCACACCTCGGGTTTGAAGTTGTTCCTGGGCGGCAGTGTCCTCTTGCGTCCGAGCTCCAATGCCGGACTACATCCGATTTATCTTTCGCAGCCGAGCTCCAACGTCGAGCTGCTTCCGAGCTCCAACGCTGGATTGCATAAGAGTATTGCTGCAGCCGAGCTCCAACGCCAAACTGCATCCGAGCTCCAACACCGGAATGTATCCGAGCTTCAATGCCGGACTATATCCGAGGTGTGATAGATCACCTTGGCTCAAAAAAGTTTGAAGGAGCTTAGCCGAGCTTAATGTCGGAAATGCCCGCTATGGAGCCAGCAACTGGCGCCCGAGCTTTATGCCGGACTGCTTCCGAGGTGATGCACCACCTTGGCCATGGGCTGCTTCCGAGACTCAGGTTGGGTGCGGCCAACCATCCTGAGGATAATAATCTCCTCGAAAACTATATTGCACTTTAAATTTTCTGCATTGGATTGTTAATGCAGTAGCCCCCGAGCTACTGGTCGGGTGGCAACACCACATCAGGGGATCGATGTACCCCTTTAATATTTGTAAATGATAAGCACGAAGCCCAGTAGCCCTCGAGTCTTAATGTGGGCACGGGTGGCCGAATTAAGGATCAATATCCGTAATAAAATCACAAATTATGTGTAATGATTCTATGTATCTAAGTACTTTACATCATTAATGCTTGGATCCGCATTGTAAAAACTTTATTGACCGACCATCGGCTTCCACCTCCTTGGCCAGCAGCCGAGGAGTGTTTGTCCTACTTTATATAGACTTTATGAGGCCAAAGATTTACGGCAAATAAGGCAATCCGGCCATACGGTTTTATAAACAAAGGTACACGGAGACATATGTTATATTACATTTTAACGTAAGAAACATCTTCCAAAGAACATAGTCCCACTATCGGTTCCTTTCTTTGGGTTGTCATGCTAAGCATGATCATGAAACCTCAGCTCCGATCAATGTGGGAGGAAAATATTGAGGATTTAGTTCGGGGAAAGTTCCCGAACTCTATGGTAGCTTTCTATCGTTGCCGACTAGTGTGATCCTTTAAGATTGCTAGCTTTCGGCTTCTCCCAATCTGAGGTACTAACTCGGATGACCCGGTAGTAACAATCACAGAGGTGCTCCCTTTATCGCCTAGCCGAACAATCGGGAACGTAAGGGTAAGCACAGGAGCCAGGCAACATAGCTTGGCCAAAATCTTAAGTCAAATTGATGCATATTTATGGCTTTATATAACGATAATTACAGAAGGCAACGATTGTATAATCTATCCCTAATAATAAAGCACAGATTGATTCCGTGGGTTCACCGTCACAATACGCTTTCTTCCTGTGAATTTACGCTTTTAGTTTGAATTGAAAACATATATGCGAGGTGGTACTAATTCGGGGAAACACGTCGCCAAATTTTCGTGCGTACATGATCTGTCATCCGCACTACTACCTGGGCCTTGCCCTAAGATCGTCTCACATGGCTGAAGCGTTGCCACTTGGGCCTCAGCCCGTCCGTCCATCCGCTGGGCAATGCCCCAAAAATCTGCTAAAAATAATTATTCGTTTTTGCATAAAACCCCTGTCATTTGGAATATTCAACCCGCAGTGCTCCTTCCCCTCAGTGTATCTTATCCTCTTCCTTTCCAGAGCGGCGGCGGAGGACGAGAAGGTGAAGGGCGGCGCCGTGCTCTCCGACTTATGCCTCCACACCACCTACGTGTCGTCGTTCGTCTGCGCGGTTGCCAGCGGCTACCGCGCCCTGCGCGAGCGCTCGAACTGCTGGTGGAGGGACAACATTCGTGGAGGAGGTAGGGTGAGTATGCCGTGCGCCAGCGCCATCATCGTCCACAGCACGGTCGCGGATGAAGCTCTGGATGGTGCGCGCCGCCACGACCATGTTGCTCTGGACCTGCGTCATGCAGCTCACCACCGTCGGTGAGACGTGGGGCCCCTAGGTTCTCAAGGGCTGACCCTCCCGCCTCACGGCCTCTGAGGAGGTTGTCGCCGTGCGCCGGGCCGTCATCGAGAGGGCCGCGGGGATGATACAGATAGGTGGTTGGCATCGATTTTGCTCGCTTCGCTGTGTAACATCGAGTCTCCACAGAAAGTCCTCTACGATCTAACAAATCAGGCCTCCATCGACGTAAGCTTCTTCATCTCTGATATCCTGCTCCGTGTCTGATTTGGATTGAATTCATGCTACTCCTAGCAAAGTAGGATTAGGAGTGAGTAGATGGGTGATGTCGGGGGCGATGGTGCTGGTTCGAGGAGGTGCCGGTGCAACGTTTGCATGGTCAGCTGCACTTGGCTTCAGGCCCTGGGAGGCGCTATCAAATCCACGGGCGCGCTGCTGTGTTGACCAGGACGGCCTGCTTGTGCAGTGTTCCATGGCCGGCTACGAAAGCCAGGGAGCAAAGAGACGCAGGCCGAGGGTGAAGCCGGCGGGGTGCTTTAGATGGGATGCACTTGGATGGGGCAGAGAGCTAAAGGAGGACGTGGTACATATCAGGAGCAGTTGTGGTGCCTACATATGTGTACCCCGTTGTTTTCTCCAAGCCCATAAAATATGTAGCAATTCATATTTGGTCTTCTTTATTCACGGTAAGATAGCCGAATATACCTCTGGTCAATTTTATATTGTTCACATGTATTTACTTTATTCAACTGATGATCGGGTCTTCTTTTATTTTTGTTCCTCAATCGTAGACTCGTAGTCTCGGTTGAGGCCATGCATGGAGAAGGTGAGCTTGCATTTCTGAACATGCGTTACAAACTGAATCATCAAAAAGTATGGTGATAGCCAGCATTACAGTGCTCTAAAAGTATGCAATGATGATCCCAAAAGAACAATAGCTATGCAGCATAGTTGTGGACATTGACATTTTGGGTTTTTGTTGTGAGTTTTGTTGAATATTTCTCTAATTAATCTGCCATCAAAATATCTAATTAAGCTTTCCATATCAGTGTTGTCGGAGGATGATTTGACTATTGGAAATTTGATTGAAGATCTATTATTTGGGATTTTGGTCCTTCTATAAATGTGTTTTACTTCCTACAATTGCTAATGCATTTTTTTGGCCCATCAAATTTTGGTGGTTTCTTTAACCCGTTGCAACGCACTACCTCTTTTGCTAGTGAATACAAATGCTGATGATATATACTTATTTTGACTCCATTGTGACCGTTTATCAGTTGAAAGTGGCCCATCGTCGGCTTCTACCCCTTTGTAGATACTATGCAGGGTGTTTCTGCAATAACCAGACAACCCTTTAGCCGACGTCTCGGTGCCCGGAGGCGGTAGTGTTAGCGGAAACGAGGCAATCAGATATCTTGGCTTTATAACTTTCACTTAGTCATAGGAGCTTTAAACTGGGGAAGTTAGCTACGAGCCCCCAGTTAGTGTTCGGCAACAGCTGAGGTCAAGCCATAAACACTTCGGCCAATGTTATGAACAACCCATCATTTAACACGGTCATCGGATCCCTGACCGGTTTGCGCTTATTGGGACAGTCAGTTTTCGGCTTTCTCCACTAAGGTGCTTAACCATGCGAGCTGGAAGCACAATCGCAGTGGTTCTCCCGTTGCACACCTAGCCGAACAAAGCAGAACATAGGAGTCAAGCACAGGAGTCGGGCAACCCAACTATTGACCGAAGACACAATTTGAAACCAATGCATATATAGCAAGATCCAAGAATATTTTTGCCGAATCTCTAAAGGTGTCTGGCGTTGCACTGCGTGACTTGTGCTGGAAACACACTAATAGTTTAAAAGTGCCAAAAGCTTGGAAAACCAAAAAACGTCAGTAAAAACACGACGTCCGAACAAGATCAAGTTTTTGGTGCCAATCCGAAAATTGGAAGAGGAGAAATTTTTTGCTTCTGTCGTGTTTTGACAACGACCAAGAAGAAAACACATTTACAGCTCATATATAAATTTTAAGAGCCCCCAAGTGACTTGGGTAAAAGAATTTTATG
This sequence comes from Triticum urartu, assembly GCF_003073215.2. NCBI lineage: Eukaryota > Viridiplantae > Streptophyta > Magnoliopsida > Poales > Poaceae > Triticum > Triticum urartu. The sequence goes on from NC_053028.1 coordinate 574,819,139, forward strand.
TATAAATATTGTATGTACCGAAGTACTTATATCATATTTGTGTTCACCCGAACTTTATACGCGTCTTAACCGACCGTCGGCTTCTTCCTCTTCGGTCAAGGACCAAAAAGTGTTATGTACTCCCCCTGTCGAGAATATTGATGGTGTTTACGATAACCAGGCAATCAGGCCATAATGCTGTAACAGACAGAGCGTGCTCAGGGAACGTATGCTATATTACTAACAAAGTGTAAGAAGCATCTTCGAAGAAAATAGTACCCCCACCAATTACTATGAGACTTGTGCAATAGATTTTTGTACTCATGAGTTCCATTGTGTGCCGTCCATAATTGAAAACAATAAGAGCGCTAGCTTTCGGCTTCACCCAGTCTAAGGTACTAACTCGGATGACCCGGTAGTAACAATCGCAGAGGTGCTCCCTTTACTCCCTAGCCGAACAATCGAGAACGTAGGGGTAAACACACGAGCGAGGCAACCCAGCTTGCAAATCGCTTAGGTCAATCTGGTGCATATTGTGGCGTAATACACGAACAAGGAATGAAGACGTACAAGTATAATCATATGCAAGAGGAAAAGCTCCATCAAGGGAGCCCCAAATTTAAAACTGAAAGTTTTTGAGCATGAAAGCAAGTTAGCTGGTTAATGTGCTCGGTGTTGATGACGCGATTCGGGCTTGTGGCGGGACGAAGACGCCCATTGATCTATGACAGATCTGACAAGGTTCGTAGTCCTCGGCATGGCTGAGGTCCCAGCCCCCAGGCCCGAGGTGTCCGAGCAAGGAGTTCGGCACGCCGGAGTAGTGACCACCTAACGCAGTCAAAATCGATTACCTGCGCACATAAAACAGTGCGGTCCAGGAAATAATATATATATATATATATAATCCTGGCATAATTGCTTTAAGCAAAAATAATTTACTTAAAGAAATGTGCCCTGGCGCCGAAGCCAATGTCTATGCAGGGCGTCAGCTTGACGCGGTGAAGGCGTGACAAAGCCTGAATTTGCAGGGCGGTCCGGGCTCCGGATGCGGCATTCGCCGAACTATGTACGGAAACTGACCGAACCACCACGCGACCATTTTTAATGTGGCCACCATTTGATAGACCTGTGTACAGATGATGGAACAAACCAGAGTAATAATTCCTTAAGAAAAATTAACCCAACAAGCAAAAACTGTTAGGATTAATAGCACCTGGTTTATTTGTTGTAGCATTCCGAAGAAAAGCGACTCCCAAAATCGGGAATCGATCCACACACCCATCGCCTGATGGGTGATAAAGAGATGGCCTGGTGATGCTGACAAAGGTTGGCTTGCCGAGGCGAAGCCCTCAGTCCATCTAACCTGACGAAGTTGGTCGGCTGGTGACACCGAAGTCACCGGAGTATGTTGATGAAGAAATAGCCAAGTCCCCGGTCTACCCGAGGTGACGGAGCAGGCCGGAGAGGAGTTGTTGTAGTCGCCATGTCAGCCGAGGTGTTGAATTAGTTTGGCGTGATGGACATTGGCTCGAAGAAGCAATAGTGCGGCCATGCCGACCCAGGTCGTAACTTGTGACGCGGCCAATGCTGGTTTGATGAAGTGACCATGCGGAGATGCCGGTGTGTCTGCTCCGTGTAATCCATGGGGCGGCGATGTTGGTGATGATTTATCCTTGGCGATTCCGAACTCTTATTCGGCTCGCCGAAGTGAGGATCCGAAGAAGTTGAGCTCGTCTTAAAAAGCGAAGACATGTCTAGCGCAGGTCGGCAGTCGTGGAGCTATATTGCCGGACTGGTTTGACACCTGCGTGATGGCGAAGATTACCTCAGAGGAGGATTACAATTTTATGGGAACGTGTTAAAAACAACGCACAATACCTTAGGAAAAAAATTCCTTTTAAAAAGGTTGTCAAATATCACGTTCATAAAGAAACATGAATTCGGATCGGATCCGTATTCGCGCAGGAAACAGATTTGAAAAGTGATGCGCTAATCGGAAGGTTTCCGGAGTTTGGACGGTCGGATGGAGCTGAAATTTTGGGGGGTCGTAGATATGAGAATTCTGCAGCAGTTGAACGGTTGGATCTTCCAAACGACTTCCGAGCTGGGCTTTGGAGACCACGCCCTAAACTCGTCCAGATTCCCGTCTGGATTTGACAGGGCTCCGGTATATCATAGATTGTTAGAGATTTCTCCATCGGAACTCGACGAAATTTTCCAGGGGTGTTGTAGAATCGATTCCGCACAATTCCACCAAAGCGATAGTTAAAACGACACTCGAGGAGGCGGTGGCGGCATATGCGCATTCGCTGTCCAGAAAAACAGCACAGTCGCCCGAGGGAAATGTTGACGTTGAGCCCCCGAGCTCCATGGATGATTCGTCCATGATCTTGATAGAGATCGGAGTTGGTGTCTGATGAAGGCCCTCGTCCGAACATGATGATCGGAGGCAGGGTACAGTCCTCAGTCAAGCCAAGGTGACCAGTCGAGCCGGTTACGAAGATGTCGACATCGCACTTAATCTACAGACGAGCCATCGATCCTTTTGCCGACCACACGGCGGAACTCTCAATGAAAGCACCAATGTCGGTGTCAAAACCGGCGGATCTCGGGTAGGGGGTCCCAAACTATGCGTCTAAGGCGGATGGTAACAGGAGGCGGGGGACACAATGCTTACCCAGATTCGGGCCCTCTCGATGGAGGTAATACCCTACTTCCTACATGATTGATCTTGATGATATGAGTATTACAAGAGTTGATCTACCACGAGATCGTAGAGGCTGAACCCTATAAACTAGCCTATGATTATGATTGTTTGTATATCTATCGACTAGTCTAGCCCTGGTTTATATAATGCACTAGAGGCCTAGGATAACAATAGTCCTAGCCGAATACGCCGGTGGGGGGAGGAGTCCTTGTCTTGACCACCAAGTCTTGTGGAATCTTCCTTGTATGCGACAGCTGTCCGAACTGGCCCATGAGTATACGGCCATGGGGGTCCTCGACCCAATCTAACTGACTGGGAGATGACGTGGTGAGTACCCCCTAGTCCAGGACACCGTTACCTGTATTTACATGAAAGTGAGTGGGAGCACTACATCATTTCTGATAAGTATATGTGAATATTGTTGATTTGAAATAATGTCAAATTTTCTGGAAAGCATAAAGGAGTGATTGAAAAGAGTTTTTCAAAGAAAGACCTCGATGAAGCTGCTTACACATTGAGCATCAAGATCTATAAAGATAGATCAAGACGTTTGGTAAGTTTTTTCAATGAGTACATACCTTGACAAGATTTTGAAGTAGTTAAAAATGGAACAGTCAAAGAAGGAGTTCTTGCCTGTGTTGCAAGGTGTAAAACCCGACCAGAGCAGAAAATAGGAAGAGAATGAAAATTCATTCACTATGCCTCAGTCATAGGTTCTATAAAGTATGCTATGTTGTTTACCAGTCCTATTGTATACCTTAGCATGATTCTGGCAAGGGACTACAATAATGATCTAGGAGTAGATCACTGGACAGCGGTCAAAATTATCCTTAGAGGACTAAGGTAATATTTCTTGGTTATGGAGGTGATAAAAGAGTTCGTCGTAAAGAGTTACGTCGATGCAAGCTTTCCACATCGATCTAGATGACTCTAAGTCTCGATCTGGATACATATTGAAAGTGGGAGCAATTAGCTAGAGTAGATCCTTGCAAAGCACTGTAGAGATAGAAATTTGCGAAATACATACGGATCTGAATGTTGCAGACCTGTAGACTAAACTTCTCTCACAAGCAAAACATGATCACTGTATGGGCGTTAATAACATAAAGATGTGAACTAGATTATTGACTCTAGTGCAATTGGGAGACTGGAGGAAATATGCCCTAGAGGCAATAATAAAGTTATTATTTCCTTATATCATGATAAATTTTTATTATTCATGCTAGAATTGTATTAACCGGAAACTTAGTACATGTGTGAATACATAGACAAACAAAGTATCACTAGTATGCCTCTACTTGACTAGCTCGTTGAATCAAAGATGGTTAAGTTTCCTAGCCATAGACATGAGTTTTCATTTGATTAACGGGATCACATCATTAGAGAATGATGTGATTGACTTGACCCATTTCGTTAGCTTAGCACTTGATCGTTTTAGTTTACTACTATTGCTTCCTTCATGACTTATACATGTTCCTATGACTATGAGATTATGCAACTCCCGATTACCGGAGGAACACTTTATGTGCTACCAAACGTCACAACGTAACTGGGTGATTATAAAGGTGCTCTACAAGTGTCTCCGATGGTACTTGTTGAGTTGGCATAGATTAAGATTAGGATTTGTCACTTCGATTGTCGGAGAGGTATCTCTAGGCCCTCTCAGTAATGCACATCACAATAAAACTTGAAAGCAATGCAACTAATGAGTTAGTTGCGGGATGATGCATTACGTAACGAGTAAAGAGACTTGCCGGTAACGAGATTGAGCTAGGTATTGAGATACCGACGATCAAATCTCGGGCAAGTAACATACCGATGATAAAGGGAACAACGTATGTTGTTATGCGGTTTGACCGATAAAGATCTTCTTAGAATATGTAGGAGCCAATATGAACATCCAGGTTCTGCTATTGGTTGTTGACCGAAGACATGTCTCGGTCATGTCTACATAGTTCTCGAACCCGTAGGGTCCGCACGCTTAACGTTCGGTGACGATCGGTATTATGAGTTTATGTGTTTTAATGTACCGAAGGTAGTTTGGAGTCCCGGATAAGATCGGGGACATGACGAGGAGTCTCAAAATGGCCGAGATGTAAAGATCGATATATTGGATGACTATATTCAGACATCGGAAAGGTTCTGAGTGATTCGGATATTTTTCGGAGTACCGGAGAGTTACGGGAATTCTCCGGGGAGTATATGGGCCTTATTGGGCTTTAGGGGAAAGAGAGAGAGAGAGAGAGGGGAGGCTGCGTGCCCCCCAAGGCCTAGTCCGAATTTGACTAGGGGAAGGGGCGGCGCCCCCTCCTTCATTCTCTTCTCTTTTCCCTTTCCTTCTCTCCTACTCCTACTACATGGAAGGGGGGACTCCTACTCCCGGTGGGAGTAGGACTCCCCAGGGCGCGCCATAGGAGGGCCGGCCCTCCCCCCTCCTCCACTCCTTTATATACGTGTCCAGGGGCACCCCATGGACACACAAGTTGACCAGTTGATCTTTTAGCCATGCGTCGGTAGCAACATCCATCACTGTCATCACGCCGTCGTGCTGACGGAACTCTCCCGCGAAGCTCTACTGGATCGGAGTTCATGGGACGTCATCGAGCTGAACGTGTGCTAAACTCGAAGGTGCCGTGCGTTCGGTACTTGGATCGGTCGGATCATGAAGACGCACGACTACATCAACCGCGTTCTCATAACGCTTTCGCTTAAGGTCTACGAGGGTACGTGGACGATGAAGGAAATATGCCCTAGAGGCAATAATAACATTATTATTTATTTCCTTATATCATGATAAATGTTTATTATTCATGCTAGAATTGTATTAACCGGAAACATAATACATGTGTGAATACATAGACAAACAAAGTGTCACTAGTATGCCTCTACTTGACTAGCTCGTTGATCAAAGATGGTTATGTTTCCTAACCATAGACATGAGTTGTCATTTTATTAACAGGATCACATCATTAGGAGAATGATGTGATTGACATGACCCATTCCATTAGCTTAGCACACGATCGTTTAGTTTGTTGCTACTGCTTTCTTCATGACTTATACATGTTCCTATGACTATGAGATTATGCACCTCCCGTTTACCGGAGGAACACTTTGTGTGCTACCAAATGTCACAACGTAACTGGGTGGTTATAAAGGTGCTCTATAGGTGTCTCCAAAGGTACTTGTTGGGTTAGCGTACTTCGAGATTAGGATTTGTCACTCCGATTGTCGGAGATGTATCTCTGGCCCTCTCGGTAATACACATCACTTAAGCCTTGCAAGCATTGCAACTATGAGTTAGTTGCGGGATGATATATTATAGAATGAGTAAAGAGACTAGCCGGTAAATAGATTGAACTAGGTATTGAGATACCGACGATTGAATCTCGAGCAAGTAACATACCGATGACAAAGGGAACAATGTATGTTGTTATGCGGTCTGACCGATAAAAATATTCGTAGAATATGTGGGAGCCAAATCCAGGTTCCGCTATTGGTTATTGACCAGAGACGTGTCTCGATCATGTCTACATAGTTCTCGAACCCGTAGGGTCCGCACGCTTGACGTTACGATGACAGTTTTATTATGAGTTTATGTGTTTTGATGTACCGAAGGTTGTTCGGAGTCCCGGTTGTGATCACGGACAAGACGAGGAGTCTCGAAATGGCCGAGACATAAAGATTGATATATTGGACGACTATTCGGACACCGGAAGTGTCCCGGAGAAGTTTCGGATAAAACCGGATTGCCGGAGGGTTATCGGAACCACCGGGGGAACTAATGGGCCTCGATGGGCCTTAGTGGAGAGAGAGAGGGGCGGCCAGGGCAGGCCGCGTGCCCCTTCCCCCTTGAGTCCGAATTGGACAAGGAAGGGGGGCAGCGCCCCCCTTTCCTTCTCCCTCTCCCTCTCCTTCCTTCCCCCTCTCTCCGTTTTGGTAGAAACCTACTAGGACATGGAGTCCTAGTAGGATTCCCCTCTTGGGGGCGCGCCATAGAGGGTCGGCCGGCCTCCCCTTGCTCCTTTATATACGGGAGCAGGGGGCACCCTAGACATAACAATTGATCATTGATCTCTTAGCCATGTGTGGTGCCCCCCTCCACCATAGTCCACCTCGATAATACTGTAGCGGTGCTTAGGTGAAGCCCTGCATCGGTAGAACATCAACAACGTCAGCGTGCCGTCGTGCTGACGAAACTCACCCTCAACACTCGGCTGGATCGGAGTTCGAGGGACATCATCGGGCTGAACGTGTGCTGAACTCGGAGGTGCCGTATGTTCAGTACTTGATCGGTCGGATCGTGAAGACGTACGACTACATCAACCGCGTTGTGCTAATGCTTCCGATTTCGGTCTACGAGGGTATGTAGACAACACTCTCCCCTCTCGTTGCTATGCATCACCATGATCTTGCGTGTGCGTAGGAATTTTTTTGAAATTACTATGTTACCCAACAGTGGCATCTGAGCCTGGTTTTATGCGTTGATGTTATATGCACGAGTAGAACACAAGTGAGTTGTGGGCGATATAAGTCATACTGCTTACCAGCATGTCATACTTTGGTTCGGTGGTATTGTTGGATGAAGCGGCCCAGACCGACATTACGCGTACGCTTACGCGAGACTCGTTCTACCGACGTGCTTTGCACATAGCTGGCTGGTGGGTGTCCGTTTCTCCAACTTTAGTTGAACCGAGTATGGCTACGCCCGGTCCTTGCGAAGGTTAAAATAGCATCAACTTGACAAACTATCGTTGTGGTTTTGATGCGTAGGTAAGAACGGTTCTTTCTAAGCCCGTAGCAGCCATGTAAAACTTGCAACAACAAAGTAGAGGACGTCTAACTTGTTTTTGCAGGGCATGTTGTGATGTGATATGGTCAAGACATGATGCTAAATTGTATTGTATGAGATGATCATGTTTTGTAACCGAGTTATCGGCAACTGGCAGGAGCCATATGGTTGTCGCTTTATTGTATGCAATGCAATCGCCCTGTAATGCTTTACTTTATCACTAAGCGGTAGCGATAGTCGTAGAAGCATAAGATTGGCGAGACGACAACGATGCTACGATGGAGATCAAGGTGTCGCGCCGGTGACGATGGTGATCATGACGGTGCTTCGGAGATGGAGATCACAAGGACAAGATGATGATGGCCATATCATATCACTTATATTGATTGCATGTGATGTTTATCTTTTATGCATCTTATCTTGCTTTGATTGACAGTAGCATTATAAGATGATCTCTCACTAAATTTCAAGATAAAAGTGTTCTCCCTGAGTATGCACCGTTGGCAAAGTTCATCGTGCCCAGACACCACGTGATGATTGGGTGTGATAAGCTCTACGTCCATCTACAACAGGTGCAAGCCAGTTTGGCACACGCAAAATACTCAGATTAAACTTGACGAGCCTAGCATATGCAGATATGGCCTCAGAACACTTAGACCAAAAGGTCGAGCATGAATCATATAGTAGATATGATCAACATATTGATGTTCACCATTGAAAGCTACTCCATTTCACGTGATGATCGATTATGGTTTAGTTGATTTGGATCACGTGGTCACTTAGAGGATTAGAGGGATGTTTTTCTAAGTGGTAGTTCTTAAGTAATATGATTAATTGAACTTAAATTTATCATGAACTTAGTACCTAATAGTATCTTGCTTGTCTATGTTGGACTATAGATAGATGGCCCGTGCTGTTGTTCCATTGAATTTTAATGCGTTCCTTGAGAAAGCAAAGTTGAAAGATGATGGTAGCAATTACACGGACTGGGTCCGTAACTTGAGGATTATCCTCATGGCTGCACAGAAGAATTACGTCCTGTAAGCACCGCTGGGTGCCAGGCCTGCTGCAGGAGCAACACCAGATGTTATGAACGTCTGGCAGAGCAAAGCTGATGACTACTCAGTAGTTCAGTGTGCCATGCTTTACGGCTTAGAACCGGGACTTCAATGACGTTTTGAACGTCATGGAGTATATGAGATGTTCCAGGAGTTGAAGTTAATATTTCAAGAAAATGCTCGGATTGAGAGATATGAAGTCTCCAATAAGTTCTATAGCTGCAAGATGGAGGAGAATAGTTCTGTCAGTGAACATATACTCAAAATGTCTAGGTATCATAATCACTTGACTCAACTAGGAGTTAATCTTCCTATTGATAGTGTCATTGACAGATTTCTTCAATCACTGCCATCAAGCTACAAGAGCTTCATGATGAACTATAACATGCATGGGATGGATAAGACGATTTCCGAGCTCTTCGCAATGCTAACGGCTGCGGAGGTAGAAATCAAGAAGGAGCATCAAGTGTTGATGGTCAATAAGACCGCCAGTTTCAAGAAAAAGGGCAAAGGGAAGAAGAAGGGGAACTTCAAGAAGAACAGCAAGCAAGTTGCTGCTTAGGAGAAGAAACCCAGGTCTGGACCTAAGCCTGAAACTGACTGCTTCTACTGCAAACAGACTGGTCACTGGAAGCGGAACTGCCCCAAGTATTTGGCGGATAAGAAGGATGGCAAGGTGAACAAAGGTATATGTGGTATACATGTTATTGATGTGTACCTTACTAGAGCTCGCAATAGCACCTGGGTATTTGATACTGGTTCTGTTGCTAATATTTGCAACTCGAAACAGGGACTACGAATTAAGCGAACACTAGCCAAGGACGAGGTGACGATGCGCGTGGGAAATGGTTCCAAAGTCGATGTGATCGCGGTCGGCACGCTACCTCTACATCTACCTTCGGGATTTGTTTTACACCTAAATAATTGTTATTTGGTGCCAGCGTTGAGCATGAACATTATATCTGGATCTTGTTTGATGCGAGACAGTTATTCATTTAAATCAGAGAATAATGGTTGTTCTATTTATATGAGTAATATCTTTTATGGTCATGCACCCTTGAAGAGTGGTCTATTTTTAATGAATCTCGATAGTAGTGATACACATATTCATAATGTTGAAGCCAAAAGATGCAGAGTTGATAATGATAGTGCAACTTATTTGTGGCACTGCCGTTTAGGTCATATCGGTGTAGAGCGCATGAAGAAACTCCATATTGATGGACTTTTGGAACCACTTGATTATGAATCACTTGGTACTTGCGAACTGTGCCTCATGGGCAAGATGACTAAAACGCCATTCTCCATTACTATGGAGAGAGCAACCGATTTGTTGGAAATCATACATACAGATGTATGTGGTCCGATGAATGTTGAGGCTCGTGGCAGATATCGTTATTTTCTCACCTTCACAGATGATTTAAGCAGATATGGGTATATCTACTTGATGAAGCATAAGTCTGAAACATTTGAAAAGTTCAAAGAATTTCAGAATAAATTGAAAATCATCGTAACAAGAAAATAAAGTTTCTATGATCTGATCATGGAGGAGAATATTTGAGTTACGAGTTTGGTCTACATTTGAAATAATGCGGAATAGTTTTGCAACTCACGCCACCCAGAACACCACAGCGTAATGGTGTGTCCGAACGTCATAACCGTACTTTACTAGATATGGTGCGATCTATGAGGTCTCTTACTGATTTACCGCTATCGTTTTGGGTTTATGCATTAGAGACGGCCGCATTCACGTTAAATAGGGCACCATCAAAATCCATTGAGACGACGCCTTATGAACTGTGGTTTGGCAAGAAACCAAAGTTGTTGTTTCTTAAAGTTTGGGGCTGCGATGCTTATGGGAAAAAACTTCAACCTGATAAGCTTGAACCCAAATTGGAGAAATGTGTCTTCATAGGATACCGAAAGGAGACTGTTGGGTACACGATACACCTTCTATCACAGATCCGAAGGCAAGACATTCGTTGCTAAGAATGGATCCTTTCTAGAGAAGGAGTTTCTCTCGAAAGAAGTGAGTGGGAGAAAAGTAGAACTTGATGAGGTAACTGTACCTGCTCCCTTATTGGAAAGTAGCTCATCATAGAAATCTATTCCTGTGATGCCTATACCAATTAGTGAGGAAATTAATGATGATGATCATGGAACTTCAGATCAAGTTGTTACTGAACCTCGTAGATCAACCAGAGTAAGATCTGCACCAGAGTGGTACGGTAATCCTGTTTTCGAAGTCATGCTACTAGATCATGATGAACCTACGAACTATGAAGAAGCGATGGTGAGCCCAGATTCCGCAAAATGGCTTGAAGCCATGAAATCTGAGATGGGATCCATCTATGAGAACAAAGTGTGGACTTTGGTTGACTTGCCCAATGATCGGCAAGCAATTGAGAATAAATGGATCTTCAAGAAGAAGACTGACGCTGACGGTAATGTTACTGTATACAGGGATTGACTTGTTGCGAAAGGGTTTCGACAAGTTCAAGGGATTGACTACGATGAGACCTTCTCACCCGTAGCGATGCTTAAGTCTATCCGAATCATGTTAGGAATTGCCACATTTTTTGATTATGAAATTTGGCAAATGGATGTCAAAACAGCATTCTTGAATGGATTTCTGGAAGAAGAGTTGTATATGATACAACCGGATGGTTTTGTTGATCCAAAGGGAACTAACAAAGTGTGCAAGCTCCAGGGATCCATTTATGGACTGGTGCAAGCCTCTCGGAGTTGGAATAAACATTTTGATAGTGTGATCAAAGCATTTGGTTTTGTGCAGACTTTTGGAGAAGCCTGTATTTACAAGAAAGTGAGTGGGAGCTCTGTAGCATTTCTGATATCATATGTGCATGACATATTACTGATTGGAAATGATATAGAATTTCTGGATAGCATAAAGGGATACTTGAATAAGAGTTTTTCAATGAAAGACCTCGGTGAAGCTGCTTATATATTAGGCATCAAAATCTATAGAGATAGATCAAGACGCTTAATTGGACTTTCACAAAGCACATACCTTGACAAAGTTTTGAATGAAGTTCAAAATGGATCAAGGAAAGAAAGGGTTCTTGCCTGTGTTACCAGGTGTGAAGTTGAGTAAGACTCAGTGCCCGACCACTGCAGAAGATAGAGAGAAAATGAAAGATTTTCCCTATGCTTCAGCCATAGGATATATCATCTTTGCAATGTTGTGTACCAGACCTGATGTGTGCCTTGCTATAAGTTTAGCAGGGAGGTACCAAAGTAATCCAGGAGTGGATCACTGGACAGCGGTCAAGAACATCCTGAAATACCTAAAAAGTACTAAGGATATGTTTCTCGTTTATGGAGGTGACAAAGAGCTCATCGTAAATGGTTAAGTTGATGCAAGCTTTGACACTGATCCATACGATTCTAAATCGCAAACCTGATACGTGTTTACATTGAACGGTGGAGCTGTCAGTTGGTGCAGTTCTAAACAAAGCGTCGTGGCGGGATCTATGTGTGAAGCATCTATGTACCAAGGCTATGTACACTGCTCCAAGGCTCCATGGGTGTTAGAATCATTACAGTGTAATCTAGATTATTGACTCTAGTGCAAGTGGGAGACTAAAGGAAATATGCCCTAGAGGCAATAATAACATTATTATTTATTTCCTTATATCATGATAAATGTTTATTATTCATGCTAGAATTGTATTAACCGGAAACATAATACATGTGTGAATACATAGACAAACAGAGTGTCACTAGTATGCCTCTACTTGACTAGCTCGTTGATCAAAGATGGTTATGTTTCCTAACCATAGACATGAGTTGTCATTTGATTAACGGGATCACATCATTAGGAGAATGATTATTGACATGACCCATTCCGTTAGCTTAGCACACGATCGTTTAGTTTGTTGCTACTGCTTTCTTCATGACTTATACATGTTCCTATGACTATGAGATTATGCAACTCCCGTTTACTGGAGGAACACTTTGTGTGCTACCAAACGTCACAACGTAAATGGGTGATTATAAAGGTGCTCTACAGGTGTCTTCGAAGGTACATGTTGGGTTGGCGTATTTCGAGATTAGGATTTGTCACTCCGATTGTCGAAGAGGTATCTCTAGGCCCTCTCGGTAATACACATCACTTAAGCCTTGCAAGCATTGCAACTAATGAGTTAGTTACGGGATGGTGTATTACGGAACGAGTAAAGAGACTTGCCAGTAACGAGATTGAACTAGGTATTGAGATACCGACGATCAAATCTCGGGCAAGTAACATACCGATGACAAAGGGAACAACGTATGTTGTTATGCGGTCTAACCGATAAAGATCTTCGTAGAATATGTGGGAGCCAATATGAGCATCCAGGTTCCACTATTGGTTATTGACCGGAGACGTGTCTCGGTCATGTCTACATAGTTCTCAAACCCGTAGGGTCCGCACGCTTAACGTTACGATGACAGTTTTAATATGAGTTTATGTGTTTTGATGTACCAAAGGTGGCTCGTAGTCCCGGATGTGATCACGGACAAGATGAGAAGTCTCGAAATGGACGAGACATAAAGATTGATATATTGGACGACTATATTCGTACACCGGAAGTGTTCCGGAGAAGTTTCGGATAAAACCGGAGTGCCGGAGGGTTATCAGAACAACCGGGGGAACTAATGGGCCTCGATGGGCCTTAGTGGAGAGAGAGAGGGGTGGCCAGGGCAGGCCGCGCGCCCCCTCCCCCTTGAGTCCGAATTGGACAAGGAAGGGAGGGCGGCGCCCCCCTTTCCTTCTCCCTCTCCCTCTCCTTCCTTCCCCCTCTCTCCCTTTTGGTGGAAACCTACTAGGACTTGGAGTCCTAGTAGGATTCCCCTCTTGGGGGCACGCCATAGAGGGCCGGCCGGCCTCCCCTTGCTCCTTTATATACGGGGGCAGGGGGCACCCTAGACATAACAATTGATCATTGATCTCTTATCCGTGTGCGGTGCCCCCCTCCACCACAGTCCACCTCGATAATACTGTAGCGGTGCTTAGGCGAAGCCCTGCGTCGGTAGAACATCAACATCGTCACCACACCGTCATGCTAACGAAACTCTCCCTCAACACTCGGCTGGATCGGAGTTCGAGGGACGTCATCGGGCTGAACATGTGTTGAACTCGGAGGTGCCGTACGTTCGGTACTTGATCGGTCAGATCGTGAAGACGTACGACTACATCAAGCGCGTTGTGCTAACGCTTCCGCTTTCGGTCTACGAGGGTACGTAGACAACACTCTCCCCTCTCGTTGCTATGCATCACCATGATCTTGCGTGTGCGTAGGAAATTTTTTGAAAGTACTACGTTACCCAACAGACGATACTCTCCCCTCTCATTGCTATGCATCACCATGATCTTGTGTGTGCGTAGGATTTTTTTGAAATTACTACGTTCCCCAACAGTATGTGCCTTGGAAGTTGTCGCGGAAGGCATCTTCCAAGTCCTCCCAGCTACCAATGGAGTTTTCAGGTAATTTGTTCAACAAGTGCCGAGCTGGTTCCTTGAGTTTTAGCGGGAGGTATTTGATGGCATGAAGATCATCACCGCGGGCCATATGAATATGGAGAAGAAAGTCCTCAATCCATACTGCGGGATCTATTGTTCCATCATATGATTCGATATTTATGGGTTTAAACCCTTCTGGGAATTCATGTTCCATTACTTCATTAGCGAAGTAGAGGGGGTGTGCGGCGCCTCTATATCAGGCTAGGTCGCGACGTAGTTCGGATAAAGTCCGTTTGTGGTTTTCGGCCCGGGCGCGATTATGCTTGCCATGTTTGGCTTGATAGATGTCGTCGCGTGCCGGACCTGCTCTCTTCTTCAGGTCCTGCCGCAAGTCATATGTGTATCGCCGAGCTATTGTGTCTCTACCTTTACGGCGAGATTGTATGGGCCGGTGTTCGGCTTGAGTTGCCATTTTGTCCCGGCCATGTGGTGGTCGGTCAGCCGCATTACATGAGTTGTATAACAATATATAATCAGGAGACTTTACATAGGTGCAGAGATCAGGAGACTGAACAATAGGTGCAGAGATCAAGGCTTTTTAGAGAGGAATTTTGCTGCAAAAAATCTTAAACGAGAGTTGTATAACAATATATAATCACCTACATTAAACTCACGTTTTTGTATCCTTTTGTCATGCCATCTTTTAACCTTTTCTTTAAACAGTTTGGCATTTTCATAGGCCTAGGTTCTCCACTCATCAAGTGAGCTAATGTCAAATAATTTCTTCTCACCGGCAAGTTTGAAATCATAATTGAGCTCTTTAGTGGCCCAATATGACTTATGTTCTAGTTCGAGAGGTAAGTGACATGCTTTTCCATAAACCATTTTATATGGAGACATACCCATAGAATTTTTATATACAGTTCTATAGGCCCATAATGCATCATCAAGTTTCCTGGACCAATTATTTGTAGATCTTTTAACAGTCTTTTGCAATATTAAATTTGAGCTCTCTATTAATCAGTTCTACTTGACCACTAGACCATGGGTGATATGGAGATGCAATTCTATGATTAACATCATACTTAGCAAGCATTTTACGAAAGGTACCACGAATAAAATGTGAACCACCATCAGTCATTAAGTATCCAGGGACTCCAAAGCTCGGAAAAATGACTTCTTTAAGCATCTTAATAGAGGTGTTATGATCAGCACAACTAGTTGGAGTAGCTTCTACCAACTTAGTAACGTAATCAACGGGAACTAGAATATGCATATACCCATTAAAGGAAGGAAACGATCCCATATGATCGAAGCCCCAAACATCAAATGGTTCAATAACAAGTGAATAGTTCATAAGCATTTCTTGACGTCTACTAATATTACCAATTCTTTGACATTCATCACAAGACAAGAAAAACTTACGGGCATCTTTGAAGAGAGTAGGCCAATAAAAACCGGATTGCAATACCTTATGTGCAGTTCTATCTCCAGCGTGGTGTCCTCCATAAGCCTCGGAGTGACACTTGCGTAGGATCTGTTCCTGTTCATGCTAAGGTACACAACGTCTAATAACACCATCTACTCCTTTATAAAGGTGTGGGTCATCCCAGAAGTAATGTCTTAAATCATAGAAAAACATTTTCTTTTGCTGGTATGTGAAACTAGGTGGTATAAATTTAGCAACAATGTAATTAGCATAATCAGCATACCATGGAGCAGTACGAGAAGCATTTATGACAGCTAATTGTTCATCAGGAAAGCTATCATCAATAGGTAGTGGGTCATCAAGAACATTCTCTAACCTAGAAGTTGTCTGCAACGGGGTTCTCAGCTCCCTTTCTATCAATAATATGCAAATCAAATTCTTGTAGCCAGAGAACCCATCTAATAAGTCTAGGTTTAGCATCTTTCTTTTCCAGAATATATTTAATAGCAGCATGATCGGTGTGAACAGTTACTTTAGAATCAACAAAATAAGGTCTGAACTTATCACAAGCAAATACAACTGCTAAAAATTCTTTTTCAGTAGTAGCATAATTTCTCTAGGCACTGTCTAGGGTTTTACTAGCATATTGGATAACATTTAATTTCTTATCAACCCTTTGTCCTAGAAAAGCACCTATAGGATAATCCCTAGCATCACACATAATTTCAAAGGGTAAATTCCAATCAGGAGACTGAACAAATAGGTGCAGAGCATCATAACATCGGAAAGAGCCAATATAAGAGCTTTTCAGCAAGTCCACATACTCAACTATCATTTAGTCTTCCACAATTGCTAACACTCATGCAATACTTATGGGTTTGAAGCTTTAATCGGACACATAAAAAGATAGGGGCTTATAGTTTTGCCTCCCAACCTTTTACCTCAAGGGTAATGTCAACAATAATAGTTTATGAAAACCCACATCCAAATAGCTATATATATCAGGATCTTTCCAACACACAGTGCTTGCCAAAGGATAAAATGTAAAAAGGAAAGGTGAAGATCACCATGACTCTTGTATAAGGTATAGGACAAAAAATAAAAGATGGGCCCTTCGTAGAGGGAAGCAAAGGTTGTCATGTGTTTTTATGGTTGGATGCACAAAATCTTAATGCAAAAGAACGTCACTTTATATTGCCAATTGTGATATGGACCTTTATTATGAAGTCCATCGCTTTTATTTCTTCAACATAACAAGATCGTATAAAGCTTATTTTCTCCACACTAATAGATCATACATATTTAGAGAGCAATTTTTATTGCTTGCAACGACGACAACTTACTTGAAGGATCTTACTCAATCCATAGGCAGATATGATGGACTCTCATGGCAAAACTGGGTTTAAGGATATTTTGAAGCACAAGTAGTATCTCTACTTGGTGCAAAGAATTTGGCTAGCATGAGGGAAATGCAAGCTCAACATGTTGGATGATCCATGACAATATAATTTATTTCGGATGAAAGAAAACATAACCCATTACATTGTCTTCCTTGTCCAACATCAACTTTTTAGCATGTCATATTTTAATGAGTGCTCACAATCATAAAAGATGTACAAGATAGTATATTTATATGTGAAAATCTCTCTTTGTTTATTACTTCCTATTAATTGCAACGATGACCAAAATTATGTTTGTCAGCTCTCAACAACTTTTATTCATCATACTCTTTATATGTGAAGTCATTACTCTCCATAAGATCAATATGATCTCTTTATTTTTTTATTCTTTCTCTTTTGTTTTATTCCCTCAAGATCATAGCAAGATAATTAAGCCCTCGACTCAAAACTAATCTTTATTATATATAGCTCACGGACTCGATTACATAGATAAGGATCAATACTAAAACTCAAAGCTAGATCTTACTGAACTTTATTCTACTAGATCAAGATATAACCAAAAGGATCGAAATAAGAAAAATGGTAAAGATAAATGTGTGATGGTGATACGATACCGGGTCACTCCCCCAAGCTTGGCAGTTGCCAAGGGGAGTGCCCATACCCGATACTCAGTTCTCCTTTGGTTGTGATGATGGAGTTGTTGATGATGTAGACTTGTCGTCCATCTTCCAAGGCATAGGCTCACCATCATAGAAGGATAATCGAGTCTCCGGGATACTCAAATCTGCAGCCAAACTCATCCTCTTGAATATATATTCATACACTCACAGTTTTGGTTTTGAAGGTCATAGATCTGGGCTTGGAGGTGCTCGATTTTCTCGTGAAGATTGAAGATGGTCTCCCCAATGTTTTTGGCATTCAGCTTGTGATTGTTGGTGAACTCCGCGATCATCATGTGGTTGGCATCGAGTCCGCGTTCCACCATCCCCTGGCACTTGAAAACTTGTTGATCCATTGCTTCGAGTCTTGTCTCCACGCTTCTGGTCCTCCTTGGCCCCTCAACGTCGCGGATGTGCACCACCCCCTCACGCAACTCAATGGTTTGAGTGTGTTGCAGCACCTCCGCGAGGTAAGGGTTGATGACCCTCTCGAAAAACTTATCCTTGGGGGTGCTTGAAGACATCATGGTAATTTAGATCTATCAGAAAACAACTCAAAACAAAAATAGGAGATATTTGCGTGGTACGGTGGTCAAAACCTTTGAGAATATATAATGAATTTTTACCGACCAAAAGAAGTATCGTGCAAGAAAACGGAGTCCGGAGGACACACGAGGTGCCAACGAGGCAGGGGGCGCACCCAGGGGGTAGGGCGTGCCCTCCACCCTCGTGGACGCCTCGTGTCCTTTCCAGACTGCTTCTTATTTTCCTATTTTCTTAAATATACCAAAACGGAGAAAAATTGCTATTAGAACAGTTTTGGAGTCGGTTTACTTACCGTACCACATACCTATTCCTTATCAGAGTCTGAAACGTTTTGAAAAGTGTCCCTTATATACATCTCCGGGGTTACGGTGTCAATAACATTAGTTTGAACATTTATGGGGTTACCTGAGATATAATGTTTGATTCTTTGACCGTTCACCACCCTCGGATTTGTTCCTTTGAAGTTGTTGATTTTTATGGCACCAGAACGATAGACCTCCTCGATGACGTAAGGACCTTCTCATTTAGAGAGGAATTTTCCTGCAAAAAATCTTAAACGAGAGTTGTATAACAATATATAATCACCTACATTAAACTCACGTTTTTGTATCCTTTTGTCATGCCATCTTTTAACCTTTTCTTTAAATAGTTTGGCATTTTCATAGGCCTAGGTTCTCCACTCATCAAGTGAGCTAATGTCAAATAATCTCTTCTCACCGGCAAGTTTGAAATCATAATTGAGCTCTTTAGTGGCCCAATATGACTTATGTTCTAGTTCGAGAGGTAAGTGACATGCTTTTCCATAAACCATTTTATATGGAGACATACCCATAGAATTTTTATATACAGTTCTATAGGCCCATAATGCATCATCAAGTTTCTTGGACCAATTAATTCTAGATCTATTACAGTCTTTTGTAATATTAATTTGAGCTCTCTATTAATCAGTTCTACTTGACCACTAGACCATGGGTGATATGGAGATGCAATTCTATGATTAACATCATACTTAGCAAGCATTTTACGAAAGGTACCACGAATAAAATGTGAACCACCATCAGTCATTAAGTATCCAGGGACTCCAAAGCTCGGAAAAATGACTTCTTTAAGCATCTTAATAGAGGTGTTATGATCAGCACAACTAGTTGGAGTAGCTTCTACCAACTTAGTAACGTAATCAACGGGAACTAGAATATGCATATACCCATTAAAGGAAGGAAACGATCCCATATGATCGAAGCCCCAAACATCAAATGGTTCAATAACAAGTGAATAGTTCATAAGCATTTCTTGACGTCTACTAATATTACCAATTCTTTGACATTCATCACAAGACAAGAAAAACTTACGGGCATCTTTGAAGAGAGTAGGCCAATAAAAACCGGATTGCAATACCTTATGTGCAGTTCTATCTCCAGCGTGGTGTCCTCCATAAGCCTCGGAGTGACACTTGCGTAGGATCTGTTCCTGTTCATGCTAAGGTACACAACGTCTAATAACACCATCTACTCCTTTATAAAGGTGTGGGTCATCCCAGAAGTAATGTCTTAAATCATAGAAAAACATTTTCTTTTGCTGGTATGTGAAACTAGGTGGTATAAATTTAGCAACAATGTAATTAGCATAATCAGCATACCATGGAGCACCTATAGGATAATCCCTTTGTCCTAGAAAAGCACCTATAGGATAATCCCTAGCATCACACATAATTTCAAAGGGTAAATTCCAATCAGGAGACTGAACAATAGGTGCAGAGATCAAGGCTTTTTACATGCTGCTGGTACGGGCTCAAGTGCCTCATCGTCGTATTGAGGTAGCAGTTTACGCTTCTGGTAACTTTTGGTTGGGCGCACGAGGCCGTATTCCTCGGCTGCCAGGACATTAGTCATCTATCATTGAGTACATCTTGATCAGCTTGAAGCTGCTGCTGTTTCTTTTTCAGGCTCCCTGCAGTGGCTATTAGCCGTTGCTTAAAGCGCTCCTGCTCGAGAGGTTCCTCAGGCACGATAAAGTTTTCGTCGCCGAGGCTGACCTCATCCTCGAAGAGTGGAAGGTAATTACTATCCTCCGAGTCTTCGTTTGTGTCCTGTTCGTCAGTGCTAACTTGCCCATCCTCCCGATCATGTTGTTCGGAGTTTTGCTCGACGGGGTTTTCTTGGTCTTCGGCATTGTCTGGAGTATTGTTGTCTCTCGTGCCGGTATTGCTGTCTTTGCCGTGGCGTGATTTAGAGCGGTGTCGTCGGTGTTTTGGTTGTATCTCAGGAGGTTTATCCTCTACTGGATTTTTCTCGTTATCGTCATCACCCTCTTTGGGTGTATCCACCATGTATACGTCATACGAAGAGGTGTCCGTCCAGCGTCCGGTAAACGGCGAGTTTTGGGCCTGCTCTTCTCCAGCATCGTCGTCCATACCGTCGATGTCTTCGGAACCGTAATCGAGCATGTGTGTTAAGTCCTCGACAATGGCGATGTAGTCGGTGGTGGGTGGGACGTAAAATTCCCTGCTCTCTGCCCCTAGTCTGGGCTGGGCGTGGTTCGGCCGTTGCCCCTCTGTAATAACGAGGGATCGCATCAAGTCCAGAGCCTCGCTTAAAGGCGAGGTTTGTCCAGGGAGAAAAGAATTCGTGGAGTACGGCAGGAAGGGGACTCCATGGCCGAGCTCACACGATGCTTCTCCAAGGGTTCGGAGCCAGTGTCCGCCTTTGTGATGGTTGCCAGCGGCACTGCCTCCTTCGACTCTCCCGTACTGGGCTTAGTAGCCGCAGATAGTCCGTCGGATTTGGAAATCCCGTCTTTGGACCTGGCGACGCACTCCGGCTCTAAGGCCAGAGCGGAGATTGGTGTCGTGAATCCTTGGAAGATCAAGTCTTCTCGGATATCAGGGACATAATCCAGGTTTTCAAAACTAATCTGGTGACCTGGGGCGTAGCTGTCGATCTGCTCTAGATGGCCAAGCGAGTTGGCCCGCAGTGCGAAGCCGCCGAATACGAAGATCTGGCCGGGGAGAAAAACCTCCCCCAGGGCAGCATCGTTGCAGATGATTGACGGAGCCATCGAACCTTCTGGCGGCGACAT
Source organism: Triticum urartu (assembly GCF_003073215.2). Classification (NCBI taxonomy): domain Eukaryota; kingdom Viridiplantae; phylum Streptophyta; class Magnoliopsida; order Poales; family Poaceae; genus Triticum; species Triticum urartu. The sequence goes on from NC_053028.1 coordinate 574,840,242, forward strand.
AGTGGAACTCTCAATGAAAGCACCAATGTCGATGTCAAAATCCACGGATCTCGGGTAGGGGGTCCCGAACTGTGCGTCTAAGGTCGATGGTAACAGGAGACAAGGGACACGATGTTTTACCCAGGTTCGGGCCCTTTTGATATAGATAATACCCTATGTCCTACTTCATTGATCTTGATGAGTATAAGGATTACAAGAGTTGTTCTACCACGAGATCATTGTAGCTAAACCCTAGAAGTCTAGCATGTATGATTGTGATTGTCCTCTACGGATTAAACCCTCCGATTTATATAGACACAGGAGGGGCCTAGGGTTATACAAAGTCGGTTACGGAGAAAGGAAATAATACATCCAGACGCCTAGCTTGCCTTCCACGCAAAGGAGAGTCCCATCCGGACACGGGAGAAAGTCTTCTATCTTGTATCTTCATGGCCCAACAGCACGGCCCATGTCACACAGGCCGGTCGCCTGAGGACCCCTTAATCCAGGACTACCTCACTCACTACCCACGCAGTTAAACATCCGTCCATCCACCACCCTCGAGCGCTGCCAGCCAAGGCCGCAGCCGCCATGCCTACCGAGGTCACCGCCCTAGGTCCAGAGATCTCCACGATGACTAGAGTGACGAGATCGGCCATCGTGTGACCCACACCGCCGTCCAAGCCAATGTCGGGAATTAGTCGAGGGCCGCCCTGGCGCAGGTCTTGGCGACGCCTCCACGCGCCAGGAGGCCCCGCGTGACCCGTTGAGGCAGGGAAGGGAGGAGCCTCCACCACCACCGTCGGCCGCCTTGGCTTAGCCCGGCGGCATCCTCCGGCAGCGACGAAGGGAAGGGAGAGAGGAGACGGCGACCCCGACGGCTGCGAGGATTGGATCCTCGCGAGTCGCTCGGCGCGGGGGCGATCCACTTTTTTCAAAATTATTTAAATAACCATGTACACTTCACACACGTATATAGTCATGTTCATAAGGCTTGGAGGTGAAATAATTGTGTAACACCTGCAAGAAAAAGAAATAATTATCTAACTTTTGTATTTATAGGACATCAAATTTATGCACCACGGAGTTCTCTCATGCATCCACCCTCATGAACTCGTCGTCGCACACGCAGGATGAGAAACCCTAACCTCACCGCCCAAGGAGACAGCACAAATCTACGCCGAAGCTCTGCCGAGTCCGTCCAGGTGGGCGAACTCGAGGGGGGTAACGCGGGGGCAATAGAGCTTATTTGATCATCACCCAGTGCAATATGACCTTTGATAGGTTTAATATTGTCATATTTGTGGCCGTTAATATAGATATGAAAATAGTTGAATATAATATCCTCTGGGCAAGTACATAATATAGATAGCAAAGCAGGGTGCCGTTTGGGCAGATGACGCCCCTTCTTCATCAAGATGGTCTTCCGATCTCCAATCCTCCTCGAGTTCGTCCATTTTGTAATACATGACGTACATCTTGTAATCCATGATGTATATTATTTTTAATGCATGATGTACATCTTGTAATACATGATGGATAATATTTAAATACATGATGAATAATTTTCAAATACATGTTGAACATTTTGCAATACATGTGAATATCGTTTAAATACACGAGCACCTTTTCTGTATGCACAATATTGAGATACGCGATGAACCTTTTAAAAAACACAGCAAAAGAAAGAAATAGAAGAAAAGAAAACATTACAACAAAGAATGAAAATATTAAATATTAAAAAGGTAAAAGAAAGGAAGTATTGACCCCCAAGAAGTATCGAAACCATCCGATTACTGTTTCAAGTAAAACCATGTAAAAAAACGGGGCGAGCGAAAGAAGCAAGAAAAGACTACCCCGGCCCTTCGTACTGACTGGGCTAGCCCTGACCGGGTGGTCTGTAGGCGAGGGAGCCATATATCTCTCAACAGAGGAGATATAGACTCTGTTTGGCAGGGTGTTGCTTAAAAACTGGTAGACATACGGTCTCCTACAGGCTGACGGGCAGCTTCCAATAAACTAAACATGCCCTTTAATTCCTCAATTTACACCCAATAAAGTGCCACATTGGATCAACTCCGTAAGAGCCTGTATAAAATCCCCGTACGTGTAGCTTTACTTGTGTTACTCGTCTATTTTTTGGGAAACACTTATCATCAACCGGTGGATAATTGGGCCGCGTCCGTCACATTCCCTGCGTGACACGCGTCCCGTATACCATCCTTCAATAAACTCGCTTTTGCAACAGGAGTTATGCTTCCGAAACATATACAGTGTCCTTCAATACTCTATGACGGGTCCACGTTTTACAACAAAACTTTTCTTGCGAATTATTTCTGCAATTAGACCTTAGTTGCAAAAAAAAATTACAACAAAACCTCAGTTGCAAAAAATACAAAAAAGCTGATGTTGCAAAAAAATCCGCAACAAGACCTGTGTTGCAGAAACAAGTTCGCAACAAGATATGTGTTGCAGAAATAATTTCACAACAAGACCCGTGTTGCAGAAATAATTCCGGAACAAGACATGTGTTGCCGAATGGAGGCACGTTCAGCCATGTGATGCGGTAAATCCGACGGCTCACGGCCCGGCTGATCTTTGCCGGCGGACGCGTTATTTTTTCCTTCATCTTTCCCTTTTTCTCTTATTTTCCTTTTATTATACTTTGAAGCATTTACATTTATTATTTATATGTATATGATTTTCCTTTTTTCTCTCTCTTTGTTTTGTACTTTTTTTGAGACATGGTACAGACGCTTATATATACGCACATACTCATCCCTATGAACATACATGTACAACCTATCCCTATAAGCACCTCCGAGACACTGAAACCGACATATCATCTTGAGATTGATAACGCCACCAAAGACGCCTCGTAGTCGATGAAAACATCTTCTCCCACTGAACACGCATCGCCGGAGATCCTATAAACCCAGGAATAAATGCGAGCACCAGGACTTGAACCCTGATGAGCTGGGAAATACCACTGTCCACCTAACCATCCAACCACACTATTTTACAGTTTATTTTTTCTTCATCTTTTTATTTTCATTTACCATGCTTAAAACACACTATTTCAGATGAAGTATTTGGGAGTTGTTGGAGATGCTCCTATGTCCCATGGACGAGATAGAGCTCTTTTTGAGAGAAATACTAGGAAGAGATGGAGCTGAATTTTGAGACACAAGCAACTTGCCAACTTGGAATCGAATTAGTAAAAGTGATCCAAAAATAACCACGAATACCTGTGAATATTGATTAAATACACGATTACCTTTTTGTATGCATGTTATTAAAATACACGATGAACCTTTTAAAAGACACAACAACACAAATATTTCCTTTTTTTTCTCTTTGTTGTTTTGTATCTTTTTATTATATGTGATTGTCCATTTATGTTTTTGTTTAGTATTTTCTTCTCTTTTTTATTTTCATTTTCCCATGCCTACAACACCTTATTTGGGATGAAATCTTTGGGAGGTGTTGTATCCCATGTATGAGATGGAGCTTTTTTTGAGAGAGAGGGAAACACGAGATGGAGCTGGGGCTGAATTTTCGGACACAAGCAACATGGAATCGAAGTAGCAAAGGTGGACAGCAACCCGGTTTAGCCGGCAACCACAACCTGAAATAGCAACCCC